>NW_010561228.1:5512-9035 GCF_000687285.1 Phaethon lepturus | reverse complement strand
GAAGGTCCTTTCTAACCTTAGTGATTCTGTGTTTCTGTGATTGTATGCAAAAAGGTCTGAGAAGTAGTATTTCCAAACCAACATTTTGTTGTTGGGGTTCTGATTAATAGAATTTGCAGTATTCCCAGAGAGTACCCTGTTTAGAGTCTCTGTGACTGTAAATGATCACAGTTGGAAAAAAAATTGAAGAGCAGGAAAAAAGCAAAAAGAGAAACACTAATCAAGAGATATTTTTTAACTAATGTCAGGATCAAAAATTCTCTTGGAAAAAGTTTCAAGTCCCTGTGCCTGAAGAATTTAGGGAGAGATGAAACAGTCCAAACAACATGTAAAATCTATCAGTTTTACTCAGTTTAATAATTTCTTTCAACCTTAGTGCTCACTGAATAAAATCAGCAATAAAAATAACTACTGGGCATTTCTATTTATCTTAGGAACCATTATGTGGATCTCTGCTTATGGAATAGTTTCACAAGTAATTGAAGCCAAGTTAAGCCTCACTTACTGACAAAAAAAAAGCAGTTTCACCCTCCCCAGTTGCTCTCCACATTGTGCTACCACTTTGTACCTCCATAAGTATTTCTCAAGTGGACACCTGGAGCAATGAAAATTAACCCTATTTTTAAGAAGTGATCCAGCCTACCATTTTGCCAAAGCTGCACTAACAGGAGAAAGGGGCAGCTCCGGGCTGGAGATGGGACCAGCCCTGTCAAAGGAAGCCTGGGCAGTGAGTGACCTTAGCCATTGGCAAAACCACCCTGGAGTTGATGAAATGTTCCTGAGACAGCGTGAACTAGACCTGCAGAGGCAATATGCAGGATATAACTTTGGCACTATTTTGTTTGGGATAAGAAGCATGCTTGCTTACCGCACTTCGGGTTCATATGAAGGAATGGGTTTAGTTGTAACTGAACTAGAAAATGCTTTCCATGGACACCGCTACTGCACTCAAACTGCTAATGGGAGCCCAGTCCACAAGCTGAAAAGTGTCAGCCATTCCAAATCTACAAAATCTGCTCCTCTTAGGACACACTACTTGCTATGTAGACATAGCCACATATTATCTTCTCTCAGCTCCATTCTGGGGGTAACTTCAATCATCTGCTACCTGTCTGCACTGAAAGTACCAGAGCTGCTTCCTCAGCTTATTGAGGTTTATTATTCTGCTTTAAGTCTTCCTTTTTTTGCTGAATATAAGAAATGCTACTTTTATTCTGCAATATTTTTCAACTTCTCAATTGCTGCATTATCATTTGAAGCATAAAGGAATTAATTCTGATACGAGTTATACCAGAGGTCACTGAGTTATGGGTAAGGTGTGATTGCTCCTCTAGTATTTGTAGGGTTGTAGTTGTCAGCTTGGGAAGAGATGGGGGGCAAAAGGGAGACACAGTCGGAGCACTCCACTCCAGCAGCTTCCAGACAGCACAATGCCAACACGAGAGAGAACCATTTTCCCTGCTAGGAACTAGAATCAAATGGATAATTATATTTTTGCTGTTTGGGAAAGAAGGGAAATGGAGGAAGGAAAAGGAGTGTGTTTGAGTCGGACAATGCTGGCTCACAAATTGGAAAGCCATGACCACCGGATATAATCTCTTTTTATTCCACATCTTGTGTCCTGTGCCAGCCACGGCACAAGCAGCCTGCTTAAATTTTTACTTTAGTACTTCCATTTAATTCAGAAAGGTATTTCACATTACAGCACAAATTGCACATTGAAAGCATGACGTTGCCAAGTCAAAACAGAAGCTTTTTTAAAACTAAACATTCAAGCTGACTTCAGATAAAGTTTTTTTCTCATCCCAAAATGGTAGGAGATTTCAAAATTTCAACTTTTATTCCAGTTTAAGGTGAAAAAAAAAAAAATTAGGTCATTTCTTGAGAAACAGAAATTACCTGTTAGATCTAAACCTGCTATACTTCACCGAAGTCATCATATACTCCTCAGCTGAGACTGGCAAAGAGGTGTAGTGCCTCTAATCCGAGTGTGGTACGTGTGGCTACACCCTTGCTAAATAATTTAAAGGCTTTGCGATAGCTCGCTCCCCCTTTCCCTCCTGCTCATGCTGCCCCTGAGGCCTCTTTTTGCTCTGGTTGCCTTTCCAAAAGCCCAGCCTGGTGGGGCCAGCTGCCTAGAGCCCTCAGCTAGCCACCGACTCAGGCCTCACAGTCCCTTTCTGGGGGAATTTTCTTCAGGGGAAAATGCAGTGTAGGTGCACAGAAAATTGAACATTCACACAAACATGCATTCTCGTACAGAAAAAAAAAAGGAGAGAAAACCAATTTACTCGTTACAAATAACTTCTACTTCAAATTGATCAGGAAAGCAGTGAGTGCTACTGGTCAGGCAATGCTACATGAAAAAGCAACAGAAAAATGTAGGAAGCTGAGCCAGCAGACACGGGTTACTACCTTGCAGAGAAACACTGGGGGAAAAAAACACGCTGGTGTACAAAGGTGGACCTGGAAGGGCAATGCTGCATGGAAAAAGCATTGGACAATACTGCAAGGAAAAAGCATTGGACCCAAATCTTGGTTAGATGACGAGGACAGAGCAACGGTCTGAGGTAAGTACAGGACAGGCGGGAGGGAAGGCCCTTATGGCTGCGGCGGGGCAGTTGGTGAACCTCTGGAAGCCACAGCTACAGACAGGATCGGCACTGGAGGCAAATATGAGGAACGGGAAAATCAAAATACTAAAGGAAGTTTTTAAAGTTACTTGGCTTTAAATAGAATATTTTCCTATATGTTGATAAGAAAAAGTAAGTCTCAGGCACTGTTTTTTCTCACTGCAGCTTTTCCATGAAAGAAGCATGGAAGCTAAGTAATTTCATAAATTAACAAAAAGATTTAAAACCTTCTCTGAAAATGCTAACCATTAAAAATATCTGTGCTTATATGGCTTATCTTTTTAACTGAATTTACAAGGGTTTTCCCTGGGGGGAACTCCATAGTTCCTCAAGGTACAAGCAGAAGTTAGAGATTACACCATGGTTTTATAAAAACAGCTTCATGGCAACACATGCTGTCACCAGGCAGCATTTCAATTGACCTTACCCAATTACTCTATTTTAGGACACACTCTAACAAAGGTTAAGACATTAAGGTTTTAGAAAGCTGTACCGAATAAAATCATTGTCAGAGATTCCTTTCCCGTATAATAGTTTCATTAAAATCAGGTAAATAGATGAAGGGTCACCACGTAAGGAAGCTCACTGAAATTGAAATTCACATTTCAAGGCAACAGCACTGCTGCCTGACATACGTGCATGCTCTAGTGTCTCCCTTCTGGGAGTGGGAAATACTTGCCTTTTTTTGACTTGCATAAATGACAGGAAACTAATATGAGGAAATCCTCTACAATCTTAACGTTTTTAATTAGGACAAGGGAACAAGGAGGAAAGGCAGCTCCGTGTGCTTTTCTTAGGCCAGTCATCAAACATCCATTGTTGTGCTTCAACATGTGTTTTCGATTGTAAAACCGCGCGTTATGCGTGGGTGGGAAACTGCGCTGTGGTTC
>NW_010561228.1:0-5481 GCF_000687285.1 Phaethon lepturus | reverse complement strand
CAGCAGCAGCGTCCATTGTATGCACGCTCAGGTTACACCAGGGGAAATGTATCCCAGAGCCTCTGCTCGGGAGCTGTCGCCCTTTGATTATCCCCATCTCCTTTCTGCAATTTTGTGCAGGTTATCTGCGGGCATGGGTTACCTAAAGTATGCTGTGTCTTGAATGAAGGGACAGTGAAGCCACTCTAAGGGCCCAAGAGGGAAAACTGCTTCGTGTTTTGTCATGTTACAACGTTCCCAGCCCTTCTCTCAAGGTTGTGCTTGGATCCCTTCAAAGGAGACTGCGTTCTGTAAATATCATGATAAATATCATTCGGTAGCCCTTGGTGCTGCCAGCAGAGCTAATAAAATAGGCTAGCGGACCGAGCCCAGCCTCTTCAAGCCACTGCCTGCTAGAGCCTTCGCATACAGCATTTCTCTCTCTTTCCTTGGGCCTGGCCCAACAACCAGCCCGAAGACACCCTCCCCGCGGGGAGTACCGGGGGAGGACGTCTGGTCCCCGAGCCCCCGGGGTGCCTCGGAAGAGGGTGCTGGGGAGGCCCCGCACTGGCATTTGCAGCAGCTGCAGCAGCTCAGTGGTCGCAGAAACGGCTGGGACTGTTTCTGGGTGAGGAACTGGAGAAGGCTCAAGTCTCGACAGAGCAGCTCTGTCGTCGGGTGGAGGCTCTAGCAAGGGCCGGCGCCGCCAGGCAGATTTATATACACACAGAGAAGGTGATGATACTGTTTAACCTCCTTGAGAATCAATCTAAAAACTCGTGAATGAGCATCACTGTCACTCCAGTGCTAACAAGCCCCTTGAAGTTTTGTGACTCTCCAGAATATTTAGTTCAACGATGCTCAAAGCCCTCAAAAATAGAAAATAAAGAACTGACAAATATTGAAATTTTATGTCTGAGTACCAAAAGCTGTCTGACGAATCAATAAATGCCCAACTTTGCCCTACTTAAGCAGCAGTATACTGCAGCTATTTCTTTCAAAACTGAGTAAAAAGTGCACAGCACTCAGATACAACTACTAAGCTGAAGGATTTAATTCTATCTCTTGCTTAAGAAAAAAAAATTTTAGACAAGTCACGCCAAGCAGAGGTTCCTTCGCTTGTTCTTCACTTAGAGCACTGAATCTAATGCAATAAATATCCCCATTTTCAACTTTTACTGTCAATATCTCCACCAAAAGTCATCTGCCTTCATAGATAGCAGTGCTACCAGGGAAGCACACGCTGCTTCTCCACCCTGCTGCTAGGTTGTGTTCAGCCACCAGTTACTCTTGCAGAAGTATGGTACACATTTTCGCCCCCCAGATATATGAGATTGCACTCACCTTTTTAGGATTCACTTTCTTTGAATGGGTCAAATTTATCCTGGAATCCAGATAGCACTGTGCAATGTCTGTTGCCATCACGATTTATCACTTCATCCGTGCTTTTGGCATCTGCAAATACCTTTTCTTGGTGGTTTTGTATTTGTTTCCAGATTATTCATAAAAATATTACCTAAGGTCAGGTATGGATGTTTTTGATGCTACTTTGTAAGATCTATCATAGAGCCTTTCTTATATCCTGTGTATCTTACTCATTATTTTAGTTTGAAGGCCATGAAAGACTAAGTTAAATACCTACAGAGTGTATTACATCAGCACAGTTACAAAACCCAATTATATTTGTAAGTTCATCAGAGTACAACCTGTGTTCAACTTGCCAAGTCCTATTTCTAAAACCATGTTAGTGATCATCAATATACTTTTATTGACTGAATTTATCTTTTACATTTTATAACTGATGAGGTGAACCATGTCGTTTGATTCCAGCATTGGAGGACTTCCATTGTATGCTCAGAATTATTAACAATAATTAACAGCAAGACAGAAAGCTCCTCAGCCAACTCTTCTAGGATTATTGGGTGAAAGTTGCCCCTGCCTTCCTTTTAGAATAAATATTATTAATTAATGTGATTTAATACTTACATTTTCATTATGGGCTGGCAAATTATCCAATACCCTGATCAGATATAAATACATCCTTTTGCTCCTTACCAAATACTGTAGCTAACTGTTGAACACTTCTTTGCACCACTAGCTCTCTCCTATCAATCTAGTACCGAGTCTTAGCTGCTGTTTTACCTTCTTTTGTTTATACTTAAATTTCCTTCTGTTGTCCCTAGTTTTAACAGGCTTGCTTTTTCTTTGGCTTCATTTGGTAATTTTTATTGACATATTTGTGATTTTTATCTACTTCTAACTATTGTCTTTCCTTCCTTTTCCAGAACGGGCTTTTAATAAAATTGTTCATTTTCACATTTAAAATATTGTGGAATGCTTACCATGTAATGAGGTCTTCTGATACACACCCTGATTTTCATTAATATTGTTACTTTTCTCCTCTAATAAGTTCTCAGATTTTCTTATTTCTTAACTATTTTTTTTTTCTATGAAACTAATCAGGCAGATGTAGACAATTTATCTGTATGTGTGTACCTAGGTAAATACATACACATCAGTGAATGCCTACTCAGCCATAAACACGTGCGCATGTAACAGATCTTGGCTGATCTGTCTGCCCTTATTTATGTAATTGGTTGTGAGCGCTGATCTTCACGCCACCACAAGCTTCCAGTCTTGTGATCATTCCAGCCCTTCTCACCAGGGTCAGGTCTCTGTGTGTGCCACCTGCTCAGTACAGGAAAATTATTGTCAGTAATTCCTAAAATCTCTAATGCAGATTTAGCACTGTCTTCATGAGACTTCCATTCTCCATGCTGTTGGGGTTTTTTTTGTTATTGACAAGCACTTAAGGGCTTATTTGTGTTTTTTTATACTTTCTAAAAAGCATTTTACATTTATCCTTCATGATTTAATGTTTTCCATACATTATTTATACTTATATTAAGTCAAATTTTAAATGTGTGATTTACCAGAAAAAAACTAGTTTTAGTCCCTGATTGATTTTCTTTTATAACCTTTGCACTTAATTACCTTACAGTGGCTAATGACATTTTATCACATGATATTATTAATGCAAAGATATGCAAAGAAATTAAATTTGGGTATAACTGAGATCTAAATCTTAACCAAGTGACACCAAACATAATGCAGCAATAGACAAAATTAGAGTTCAGCCAGTGGCATGGTATTGCTATTTTCCTCATGATTTATTTGATACTAAAGAAAACTGGTAACTGACAGAGGAAATTGGTTGACTTGATTCTGACTGACAAGATTTCACATATGCTGGAACACACTTTGTTGCAGTTTCTGTAACAACGCATACTGCTGTCCTGATTTTTGTGGTTTTTACCTAAGATGAGACATAATTCTTCTTAGATCTGCTTTTATTATTCATCAGTGGGGTAGCATGTGAGTAAATAGTAAGCACAGGAAATATCGCTGTCCTTCTGTTGGCATTACATATTTGATTTGGCAAGATAATAACATGACTGTAAAAGCTGTTTGTATGAGATAACCATCACTGCAGAGTTTGGTCCCAGAAACTGGTCATATTTTCCTCCAAAACCAGATCTGTGATGGAAATTTCTAAGAAAATCACTTTGACAGGAGATTACTAGTTTTACTGCAGCCCAGATGCAAACTGAAAGATACCGAGCTTGCTGATGCTTTCTTTTCATCTTGGAGTTGCCCAATCTACTGCATTTCCCTTTTTATTTCTTACTTAAAAGTGGGTCATACTTGACTTCGCCTCTGTAAAAATATTAAGTTACAGAAAATACACTGGATACTGGAGGATATATACATATATTGAGACATGCCCAGATATTAGTTTTTCTCATTCTATATTCAAATTTCCTTGATATTAAATAAAAAAGTAATAATCTGTCATAATAAAAAGAAAGATAGTGAAACCTACTCCAACTGTACCTAACAGAGCAGATGCAACTTGTAGCCAAATGAGAAAAACCTAGACAGAGCGCCATTCACTTATGTGCATTACTAAATGTATCGTATATTTTCCAGTAGTTGTAGAAATAAATGGGAGTACTACCTTTGTTCTCTGGGTGTTCACATACTAGGGGACACCTAGAAGGAATCTGCTTTTATTTGTATTAATCACAGGCAAAAATAACCCAACAGTTGTTTTGGTAGGTTGCTTCGATAGCTGCATGAAGGACACAGTGTGATGTTTGTACATGTTCAATTCCTTCCAGGGTTCTCCCTTGGCTGTGGCAGTCATTTCTGCTGTGGACAGAGAAACTCCATGCATGGGGATGCATGACATGAGAGAACACGTCAAGAAAAATCACAGCTTTGTTTCCACAGTTCAGCAGTCCTCAGGCACCTTAACTTCCACTAAAATTAAGCTACATTTGTCTCCATTGCCAATGCAAGGACATGCCTTGTGTCTTCCATTGCCTAGTGCTGTTATTTGCCACAGACATCCCCACCACAGAATACTGCGTGAAGAAGTTAAAGGCTGACAACAGGTAAAACAGAGAATCAAGGCCCTTCTTAACCTTTAGAAATAGAAAGAGCAAAAGAAATTTCTCCTAAATATCTATTGATGTTGTTAATATTCTTTAGCTGTTACGGCTTTCCCTATTTCCTTTGACTGTGGTAGCTGATGGTCTATCATGCTGGTACAATGAATATGAGCCATTGCTGTCTGCATCTGAGAAAATGCCATCTCCAGTGCCAATGGAAATTTATTTTGAAAAGCAATCATTTACTGAATTATCAGCTTCCAGATAACCTACCACTGCCTACCACTATTTTAAGTGCCTTGCCAGTTACATCTGTGCTCAACAGTTACATGCCGTGGTAGTTAAAAGAACATTCCTGACAGCTTTCTAACTTCTCTTAAAAATAACAGTATTTTGCAAGTATGCATTACAGGGAGTCACAACAAATACAGTTATTATGTGTTATTGGAAAAACTTGTATGGAAGAAAGGAGTTTACAGTAGGTGGAAAAAGGGACTGGTCGCTTGGGAGGACTATAGAAATGTCATCAGGATATGCAGGGATGCAACAAGGAAGGCCAAGGCCATCTTGGAACTAAGTCTGGTGAAGGAAGTAAAAGATAACAAGAAGGGCTTCTCCAAGTATATTGGTGGTAAAAGGAAGACTAGGGAAAATGTGGGACCTTTGGTGAATGAAGTGGGAACCTTGGTGGCAGAGGAGGCAGAGAAGGCAGAGTTACTGAATGCCTTTTTCACTTCAGTCTTTACTGCTAAGACTACTCCTCAGGAATCCCAGGCCCTGGAGATAAGCGAAAAAGCCTGGAGGGAGGAAGACTCTCCACTGGCTGATGAGGTTTGGGTTGGAGATCATTTGGCTGAACTGAACACTCACAAATCCACGGGCCCTGATGGGATGCACCCACGAGTGCTGAGGGAGCTGGCTGATGTTGTTGCACCACCTCTCTCCATCATTTTTGAAAAATCACGGAGGACGGGAGAGGTGCCTGAGGATTGGAGGAAAGCCAATGTCACCCCAGTCTTCAAAAAGGGCAAGAAGGAAGACCCGGGAA
>NW_010561227.1:5449-5663 GCF_000687285.1 Phaethon lepturus | reverse complement strand
CACTCCCTGGGGCTGCTCTTGTACGTGAGGGGGTTTGGCCGCTGCTGCTCTTGTCCCCGCCCATTCTGAGACAGAGCTGGTCAGGATCCCTCTCTGCCAGCTCGGGGTGGGGGGCACCCTTTCTCTCCCCGCACTTTTGACTTCATGGTTTTGCTGCTGTTTTGCCGCTTCAGGAAGGGTCCCCTGGCGCGATCCTCCACTCTGGAGCCCTTCG
>NW_010561227.1:1560-5436 GCF_000687285.1 Phaethon lepturus | reverse complement strand
AGGCGAAGGGCTCTGGAGCAGAGGATCCGGAGGGACACCTTTTGTCACCGATCTCTATCTGGACATTGAGCCGTTGACGACTACCCTCTGGATGTGACCATCCAACCAATTCCTCATCCACCCAACAGTCCACCCATCAGATCCATATCTCTTCAATCTAGAGAGAAGGATGTTGTGAGGGACTGTGTCAAAGGCCTTACAGAAGTCCAGATAGATGACACCTGTAGCTCTTGCCTTGTCCACTGATGTGGTCAGTCCATCATAGAAGGCCACTAGGTTGGTCAGGCAGGACTTGCCCTTGGTGAAGCCATGCTGGCTAGTCCCAAATCACCCCCCTGCCCTCCATGTGCCTTAACATAGCTGCTAGGAGGATCTGTTCCATGATCTTCCCAGGCACAGAGGTGAGGCTGACAGGTTGGTAGTTCCCAGGGTCCTCCTTGCTCCCCTTTTTAAAAATGGGTGCAGTGTTTCCCTTTTTCCAGTCCCCAGGGACTTCACCTGACTGTCAGGACTTTTCAAATATCATCTATATTACTATAATAACTACAACAACTACATCAACTACATCAGCCAATTCCCTCAGGACTCTGGGATGCATCTCATCAGGTCCCATAGACTTGTGCATGTTCAGGTTCCTCAGGTGGTCTTGAAGGTCTTCTCTTACAGCAGGAGGGACAGAGTCGGGACACCTCTCAAGGTTACGCCAGCCACAGAGATCCCTTACTCCTTGATACTGAGAGTTCCTTGCCACAACAGATCCTCGGTAAGTGACTAAAGGCTTGCTAAACTTTGTAAGTTTCACTAAGATTATATCTTTGATTGTGCACATATAATCCTTTAGACATAAACCATTGACCAAGTCTGGGACTAAGATTTGATCCAGCCACACCTAGACTCCTTGGAGTAGGAGTTCAGGAAGCAAGGGGGTCCTCTCTGAACATCGCGACTCAATGGGAGTCTCTGGGTCTCCCTGATGCATCTGACTTACCCTATACTCTACGCATCAAATAAATAATCAAGTGTACCTTGCCATCATATCCTGTTAAACCACTGTTGCATTTACTATCAAACTTAGTTAAATCGCTGTTTTTTATCAATAAACATATTACTGCTTCTCTCTGATGAGTGAAGTGCATCGCTCCATCTGCGACAGAGGCAGACTTTGCATGATCAACCAGTTGGGACTAGACACTGGCAAAACAGATGCCACTCTCAAATATTTCATGCAGAAATGGCCAGGGTTGCTTATGATAACAGTAGCTCATACATGCTTGTTACCATCACTCCGTGGAAGGCAGCCACCCCACAGCCAACCAGCAATGGATCATGGCAATGGACTGTGCAAGTGTCACCCACTCCAGTGACGTTAGTCCACTTAAATTATATCATCCTCAGGTTAAGCAAACATGCCTAATTTCACTCTGAAGGGGATAAGCATGCTCATGCAGCCTGTTCCACCCACTCTTCTTTAACAAGCAGCTGTGGGACAAATGGTTGCACTCATTTTACTAATGAACACCTGATGAGGACAGCTACTCACATGCCTGATTTCATCAGTGTCAGCCTGATTTCAGTAGTCCTTCTATCTGAATTGTATTAGCAGATCCAGCCCCTGTGCAGCATGAACCCACCCAACTACTCATACTCTGTTGAATAATGTAGGACTTTTTCATTTCCATTGTCCCAGTAGTCTCACAGTGAGAGTCTAATAACCTTGCAGATGGTTTGACCTACTTCCTCTGTTTCTTATAATCACATACTTCAAAGTTTATTTTTCCAAGGCTTTTGTTCTACATTTTTAGGCTTCCACATAGAACCAATTTTTGTGTAGATCTTATCAGGCATCCTGAGGAGAGCAAGTGCAAGTGATTACTTGCATGCATTTTTGACAGATGGTAGCAAACTAGCAAATTATAATTTCTTATGCTTCTGCTTTTTTATTTTTTATTTTAAAAATATTTCCTCTTTTTCCATTTTACTTTCTCTGGTTAACTCTTTGGGAGCCTAGTGCACAGACCACTGATCAGCTTTCTAAAGGGGACCCTAAGTGTTCAGGGTGATCTAGTCTGAGACCACTGCTGCAGTGACATTTCCATTCTTTTCTTATGAAATGCTTGAAAGAAAAAAAAATACCCTGTATGATAGACAAGCAGACAGAATGAGAAACCCAGGTGCACTTAGTATCATTTCCAAGAGCCAGTACCATGAGTACAGCACATTAGTCTTCACTTCTAAGCAAGATGCAGATTTTGGGGTTTGCACTTTTTTTTCAGATTACAGACTGAATATGTGAGTAATAGCAGGCAGTGGGAACATACAGACTCACTCATAGTGGACAAAGAAAGATTGTTAATCTCCCTTTTATCTTTATATGTTTATATCTCATGAAATAACAGTGTAGTCAGAGTATATTTACAATGCAGCTATTTCCATATGATTTTTTTCAGACTGTCTTGGTTTCAGCTGGGATAGAGTTAATTTTCTTCATAGAAGCTAGTGTGAGGCTATGTTTTGAATTTGGGATGAAAAAAATGTTGATAACACACTGAAGTTTTAGTTGTTGCTAAGCAGTCAAGGACTGTCCAGCTTCTCGTGCTGGCCTGCCAGCGAGCAGGCTGGGGGTGCACGGGGAGCTGGGAGGGGACACAGCCAGGACAGCTGACCCAGGCTGGCCAAAGGGATATTCACGTGACATCATGCTCGTATATAAAGCTGGGATGAAGAAGGAGGGGGTGGAGGGCCGTTCGGAGTTATGGCGTCTGTCTTCCCAAGAAATCATTACGCGCGAAGGAGCCCTGCTTCCCTGGAGATGGCTGAACCCCTGCCTGCCCATGGGGAGTGGTGTATGGATTCCTTGTTTTGCTTTGCTTGTGTGTGCGGCTTTTGTTTTGCCCATTAAACTGTCTTTATCTCAACCCATGAGTTTTCTCACTTTTACCCTTCCGATTCTCTCCCCTGTCCCACCGTGGGGGAGTGAGTGAGCAGCTGCGTGGGGCTTAGTTGCTGTCTGGGGTTGAACCACGACACAGACAGATGAAAAAAATCCCTTTGGATCAACAGCAACCAAAAAATCCTGCCAATCAAGATATTAAGGGTGGTCTTATCAAAGTGTCAGCAGATTGGGCCTGACAGCAAGAACAGCAGTTGCCTCATCCACTGGCAATGACAGTATCAACCTGACCTATGTGCCCATAGGCAAGGAATACACACAGAACTTACAGATCAACATAGTCCACTGCACAGTTGAAATGGAATGTGGCTTTAGCTATCAGTTCAGGCTGCTGCCTTATGCTTACACTTTCAGCCCATTAGCTGAGGAAGAGATGTACCTAAAACAGGTGTCACTAGACCTTTCAACTTTGAATGCCTGACCAGCTGCCAGTTGGCTATTTACAACAGAAGAGAAAACAAGGTTTCTGACAGCCGAACTTCCTTTGCTCTCTCTTCCTCCTCCCATGGCTGAGCAGAATGTTTGGAAAATGCTCCTGCACCAGTGTCCGACTAGACAGCTCATTATCTGAAGGGGAAGGAGAGGTTTGGAATAGCAGGAGGAAGGAAAGGGGAAGCCTATATTTTAGTTTCTAACTGAAACAAGGATGTTCTGTGACCCCTCATACCCTCACACTCTCAAAATTTTTACTCATTCTCACTGTTTGTTACACCATTGCATCATAAGTATAGCTGTGGGACTGGTTTATACTCCAACCCTGAAAGCAAGGTGGCAGGTGTTGGAGATCTACCATACTGTTCAGTTCAGTAACTGGAATCAAAGTCAGTGATAAGATATAGTAGAAGTGCTTAGGGAAATTAAAAGCACTGGAACTTCATTGCTACCCAATTTTAGGCTCAGTGGTGTACAGAGTATTTTTCTAAGCC
>NW_010561227.1:0-1529 GCF_000687285.1 Phaethon lepturus | reverse complement strand
CAGGAATAATGTAAAAGAATTCATAGAAGAGTATCATGTTTCATACAGAATAACTTCCCCTCCAAGCTGCTTTGTCATTGTGACTGTGGTGTTTTTAAATCAGGTCCCCATGAGCATCTTTTACCTCTTGCTGATCATTTCCACTAGTTTCTCAGATGACAGAGGTGAGCTCAGGCAAGGAATGTTCTCACAAAGCTGCTGTGTCACAGAGGAGTATGTTGGTTCACACTGGCTGAAAACAGCCCAGGTCACAGAGTCCAGCACCTGGGGAGTTTCCCCTAAGAATGAGGACCTTGTGCTAACCACACTTTTCTGGAGAGGTGCTCCATGTTGCCAGGGAGCGGTACAGGGAGAGAAAGACATGGTGACCTGTTCTGCTATTTACATCAATGCACAGTATGCAAGAAGAAAAAACAAGTAGCATTTAGATTCTTAAATTGACCATTTTTATCTGCCAAAGATCAATACTTGTACCTGTGCAAAAGAAGCTGAGAAGTAAAGTTAACGAAGGCAGCAGATTTTAGAAAAACAGTAGCTATGAACTGAACATCAAGTACCCTGGGCATATAATTCTGCGTTGAGCCAAGACTCTTGATGTAAAACAAATTACATCTGGAGAGTTTGGGATTTTGGGGTGTGTTGCTCTCTATTTACAAAGAATATACACAGAATTCTGTCTCCTTGAATACAGTAGAGACAAAAAACAGGAGATAGTTTCTTTGTTCAGAAAATCAAATATGTTTTAAGCCAGAATTCTGTCCAAAATTTAAGCCAGAATTCTGTCCAAAATTCAAATTTTCTCTCCCTCTGGTTTTCTTCCAGAACCATGCTGCTGGTACTTCCTCGGCTGACCCTGGCTTTTTTTGACTGCATTTTTGTTAGGTTCATTTCTCACTCACACATATGCACCTTTACAATCTAGTCTGAACCCATTGTCTGCATTTGCAAAATGTCCCAGAGAAAGCTTTTTGACTGGTACAGTCCAGGCTTTCCTTGCTTGTCTGTGAATTAGGTAGCAGTTTCTACTGTTTCATTTGTTGCTAAACAAAAGGATATTCAATTATTTTCTGAGTGTGGTTATACGAAAATCTACTAGCCAGCTATATTGAGGTTTGAGATAACCAATATATCAAAGTTGTGAACCCTGACAGTTACCAGCATCCTCCAGCCTAGAAGTGTTGTATTTATTATAAGAAAACAAGCTAGGATACACAGGAATTCAACCGGCAGGTTGACAACATGATCAGAATTGAGAAGATGAATCTGATTTATGTAAAAGTGTGCATTTAAAGTGGAGCATTCTTACAGCTTTAGACTGTTAGGTACTAAGGTAGCCTGAAATTGATTTGATTAACTTCCCTTTGGATTTGAATTAAGCTACATAAAATTTAACTCTGAAAAACAGTATACAAAAAGGAATTAAATGCAGTTTACCTAATCTACTTTAAAATTAATTTGATTTCACATCCTTGAAGGTCACCTTGTATGTCTAAAACATAAATATTACAGAATCACAGAAACACTAGGTT
>NW_010561226.1:26130-33161 GCF_000687285.1 Phaethon lepturus | reverse complement strand
CTCGCGCCCCTCCAGACGTCTTCGTCAGGACCCGCTCCTGAGCTGGGACCTCCGCGCCATTCCTGTCCCGCGCCTCTGCTCCCCTGCGACTGGCTCCCTCGGGGTGCCGCTTCATTCAGCTTCAGGTAAGATCGCCACCCTTCTCGTTAAATTAAAGACTCGAGATGATTTTTAATATTTTATTTGCAGCCCCGGAGCATCTCGTCGTGCTGCAGTGACCTACGGCCGTTCTTTGGCCGTACGCAAGATGCAACGACGTTCGATGGCTTCGCCTCCCGCTGGTCTCACCTTCGCCACCACCCGGTGCTTAGACAGGAGCACGAGCTCTCAGCCTCTCACAAACACGACTCCGCGGGCACAGCCACCGTTGCTCGGCCCGTGGTGGTCTCCCGGGGGAGCCGCCACGCTCAAAACCAGCAGGGTTTTGCTCGCTGTGCAAGCGGTGCTCGCCGCGTGGGGGGAAACGTCGGCGCTCGTCGTTACGTGTTCGGGGTCTTGTGTCTGAAGCTTTCCCCCGGCTCCCCTGCCGAAAGCACACGCTGCATCTCCGAGGCTGGCTGGAGCCAGCTAGGCTTGCGCTTTTAGGCGGAGTTTACCTTAATTCTAGTTAAATCTGTTTTAACGAGAGCGCTGAGCAAAGACTGCGATCACAGGGGTAGGAGCCACCTCCCCTCGTTTAGATACTTAGTGATTGGAGCTGGGAATCACCTCAGATGTCTTCAGGGGAAGGATTTATCTCCTTAAATTTAAATAAGCACAATGCCACCTCTACGCATTGACTGGGTACGTGGGCTCCCTTTATGGCCAGGGAAGGATTGGTCGAGCCCGTCGGTGGGGTCCGGTGTGGCTCACGGCGAGGCAGGCGCCTGCCTTTTGTCAGCTGAAGAGATCAACAAACTCTGCTGATTGTATCGTGTATATCACGTTATTATCTTTTTATATTATTGATATATAATCAATATGATCACGTTAGTGGTAACGAGATCTTAGCTCACAAATAGGTAACAGCAGTCACTCAGATTTGGGTCTTCAGACGGGCTGAACTTAAAAGAGTGAAACGAATCCCATTTTGGAGGTCTCTAGCTGGTGGGCAAAAAAGGCACAGAAACAGAGAAATGGATTTTTTTCCCTTCGATCAGAAAGGAGTTGAAGACTTTGGCTTACAAACATGGAGGGAGAAGCTGCACTGGGGTGGTGACTCCTCTCCATCGCATGCTGTAGAGATATATTGAACCCGGAGCACAACCCGCTCCTCTCCAGGCTAGCTGGAAGCCAAGTTACCTTCAATTTCCCTTAGTTCAGAAATGAGAGGGAGAGTCTTGGTTTGGCCTTACTCTCTTTAAAATCAATGGCCGAGGAATCTCTTGTTTTCAAAAGAGAATTGGGAGGTATTATAACGGCTCATTTTAGACGCAGTTACTGCCCCGGAGCAAAACAAAACAGGTCCTAGTGGAAGAAGCAAGGACACCCTCTCCGAACACTGGTGGGCTCCTCTCTGCGTCTGCCTTTACCACCATGTGCGGCTCAGAAAGACATTTTGAACCCAAGAGAGAGAGGTTTGCATTTTCCACATTTCTTGAGAAAGAGGGAAAGTGAAAAAGGGAAGGTTGGGTTGAGCAAGGACAGAGAGACACAGGAGATGGGACTAATCTCAGCTGGCTTTAGACACCTGCAGTGTCAGCACGTGCAGTTAAGGCAGTCAGACCAGAGCAAGGGATGCTTCTGTGCCTGATAAAACGGGCTATTTGAGATGGGACGGATGATGTTTTACACTGCGCAGACCGGCAGTGGTGTCGAGAACGGCTGGTTCGGCTGTTGTTAGATGGAATGTGTGTGTTTGAGGTGTCTACACTCAGTCACATAAATACCATACGAGGTGAAGCAGGAAATTAATGAGGACGAGGAGATGAACATCCAGTGTGTGAGATGTTAGCAATGGGAAACAGCAGCCGCCGCCTTCCCCCTGCCCAAGGTGGGTGTAGACAACTGCAGTTGGGTCTCCTGATGAACCCATTTAAAGGTGTTAAAGCAATTTAGAACAATCCCGTCTGCAATCAGCTGCTCTTTTCTACAGGGAACAAGTCACACTATCAGTTCCCTTTCCTGCTTTCACAAGCACCAAACACCCATCCTGGGGATATTTTACTTCTGAAGCACATGATGCAAAACGGCTGTTCAAAGGCAGCTTTTTTTTTGTCCAAAATGAGCAGATGGGAATCATATAAACTTCAAAAAGGGAAAATGCTAGTCTTGCCCATGGGGAAGAACTGCCCCAGGCACCAGGAGAGGCTGGAGAGCAGCTTGGCAGAGGAGGATGTGGAGGTTCTGGTGGCCACCAAGTTGAAGAGCCATCAATATGTCCCTGCAGCACAGACGCCCGCCAGCACCCGGAGAAGAGCGTTGGCAGCGGGTCAAGGGGCTTTCTGCAGTGAACCTCTGACCTACAGCCTGAGGAATGGGGAAGTAAAAGCTGCTTGGAGAAGGGCGATGGGAGAAGAGGAAACGTCCTGAAGAAACGGTCATCTCGTCGGTGCTAGGAAACGGACAGCAAGGCTGGTGGAAAGAGGGAAGTGAGAAGGAAAGAAATAATAATACTCATCTCTCAAACAAGCAATACATGTATTTTAAGGTCATCTCTAGTGGATAACACGAGAGAGTCATGTCTTTTTTTTTTTTTAAAATCATGAATAAGAACAGAGGAAGAAAAATAGACCAGGTAAGATTATAGTGATAGTGAACACCAAGGTGTGTGACCAGCAGATGGGTAGCAGGGAAAAAAAACCCAAGGAAAAAAAAAGTACCGATTGTAATACATGCACCTAATTGCAAATATCTGGAAGAGAGCTGCTTAAG
This sequence comes from Phaethon lepturus, assembly GCF_000687285.1. Taxonomy (NCBI): domain Eukaryota; kingdom Metazoa; phylum Chordata; class Aves; order Phaethontiformes; family Phaethontidae; genus Phaethon; species Phaethon lepturus. The sequence continues at coordinate 30,308 of NW_010561226.1, read as the reverse complement.
TCCGAGTTCACTGTCCCGACACATGTATGGGTGATGCATCCTACCCTTGGAGACAGGCTTTTGGAGAGGTGCGTCCCTGTGAATGCTGCTTGTAGGACCTGCTCTGAGACGCTACCTCCTGGGAAGCGACGGTCCAAAACCATATTGAAGAGTAAATGGAAAATGACGTTATCCTGAAAAAAGAAAATGACAACATAATGGTGAATTGATATCTGCATTTTGGTCCACTTTTTCTTTAATATTTCCACACCTGCTTTATGGAAATACACAGGACAAAAGAAAATTAATCCAACTGATCATTTCAAATATAAAGCGACAATTTCCTTAAATTAATCCATTACTTAGAGTTAGCTTTTTTTTTTTCTCTCTCTCATGTTCCTGGAGTATAAAAATAATCTTTCCAATTCAAGTCTTCAGCAAAAATGCTTTGCCTTGCGTTCCACTCCTCATTAAAAAGCCGTGTACACAAGTCGAATTGCTCAGGCTCTGCAGACATCATTTCTGATGTGCCTTGGGGATCCCATCCCTAAAACCTTGGAGAGGAATCTCGGTGTTTATCCCAGGCTCTTTGGGGAAGGCGCACTCTGTTTCCAGGTGCACAGAGCCCCTTCGGGATTTTGTCCTGTGGGCGTGGGGTAGAACTTAAATCTTCCAGCCACGTTGGAGGCCACCATGGGGAAACCTTCAGTTTCGGAAAGACTGAAGGAGCCTGTGTTTTAACTTCAGCTCAAGGGCCAGTGAGTTCTTCTTCTTCTCTTTCTGAGAACGACTTGAGATACCATTAACCAGAGGGAGGGTGAAATTTTGGGAAGTTCTGAGACAATTTTTTGCTGGATGGCGAAGGGCTTCCTTAACCAGTGCGTCCATGCCCTGCAGAAGCAGGAGCCTTGCCATGATGTAATATTGAAGTCCTTCCCGAAGAAAACATACCCAGTTCATCTGAATCCTAATTCCTAGCTCAAATTTTGCATAGAAATTCCTGATATTCGCAGACCCAAGGGGTGCAAGGAAGATGACATGCAAGGAGAATTCAGATTAGATGGGGACGTTTTTCTCTTGAAGCTACACGTACGTGAAATTGCAAGCAGGTATGCTAGTCTCATTTTAATTGTCTCAAACATATCACTACGGAGTCAGAAAATCATTCCAACGTGATCTGTTATCTATTTAATGCACACTAATTAATGTGGCAAATTAAGGCACAATATTATTGTATTTACTTGTCCCTAAATAAGGACACTTTCCCCACAACAAAGTGAAAGAAATCCTTCCAAACATGCCTACATGTTGGAAAGAATTTGGATGTTCATGAGAAGACATCATTTGCAAGATCTTTTGCAAGACCGATTCTTTCCGTCATGTGCCTAACAGAGCTTTAAGATTTAAGCTTTAGGATATTTTTCCATATTACGATCTATTGGCTATTATTTTGTCAATATATTATTTTTCAGTATATTCTTTTGGCTCTTCAACCTGCCCACTGAGGATAGCTACTGTATTTTTTCTCCACATAAGTGGGTGTATTCATCCAGGAAACACCAAATCCTGTGTTAGCCTCAGGCACTACATACTCCTGCAAGCTGGAAGAAATTATTTCACCACTTTCCTGTGTTTCTTTGTCTCCTCTGCGCTGGAGCCAGGAGAATGGCTGGGGGCAACTACTCAAGTGTCACCGAGTTTGTCCTCTTGGGCTTCACTGACCTGCAGGAGCTGCTCTTTGTGATTTTTTTACTCATCTACATCACCACGCTGGTGGGGAACCTGGGGATGATCGTCCTCATCAGGACCAACTCTCAGCTTCATGTGCCCATGTACTTCTTCCTCAGCCACCTCTCTTTCCTGGACATCTGCTATTCTTCATCCATCACACCGAAGCTCCTGTTGGGTCTCCTTGCAGAGAGAAATGTAATTTCTTTCAATGGTTGCATCACACAGTTTTTCTTCTTTGTGGTATTCGGCACCACAGAAGCCATCCTTCTGACCGTCATGGCCTACGATCGCTACGTGGCCATCTGTGAGCCTCTGCACTACTTGGTTGCCATGTCCCGTGGGGTCCGTGTCCAGCTGGTGGTGGGCTCCTACGCTGCCGGGAGCCTGAACGCCCTTGTGCACACCAGCGCTCTCTTTCGACTCTCCTTTTGTGGCCCAAATCTCATCAACCATTTCTACTGTGAAATCCCACCACTCCTGCTACTCTCGTGCTCCAACACCTGGCTCAACGAGATGGTGATGGCCATGTGTGTTGGCTTCATCATAACAACCTCAGTCTTGGCCATTGTTGTCTCCTATGCCTGCATCCTCCTCACCATCTGGAGCATCCGCTCTGCAGAGGGCAGGCACAAAGCCTTCTCCACCTGCACCTCCCACCTCATGGCTGTTGCCCTCTTCTATGGCTCTGCGGCTTTCTTGTATTTCCATCCCTTTTCCAGACACACAGAAGATCAAGGAAAAACAGCCTCCGTCTTCTACACGGTGGTGACCCCTATGCTCAACCCTCTCATCTACAGCCTGAGGAACAAGGAGGTGAGGAGCACCCTCAGAAGAACTACGGACAGGCTCCTCTCCTGCATGTACAGCGAACACAGGTCTCACTCTAACCAGACCTAGGTGGGTATCACCCGCCATGGTGGAGTCAGCAGAAGACATGAGGCTGAGACCTGACAGAGGAAGGGTACTGTGTATTTCTGCACCTCTAGTGAGATTCACATGCTCTACCTTGTGCTGAACACCAGAGTTTGAATTACGAATTAATTCCATGTTGGGGTCCCTTGAAAAATAAATTACCTGTAAATTCAATGTCTGAAAGAAGGAGAGAATGCAGGAAAGACAAACAATCCTAAAAACACTTACATTGTCAGTGAACATTTTGGAGTAGACAAAACAAGCAGTGCCTGAACATGCATGCTTGTTACTTTTTTAAAAAAGAGGATTTAATGCAATGTTGTGACACTATTAAATTCTCTGGCTTGTGAGAGGTGGCATAGAGCAGAAGGGGAACAAGCTAAATAAAGACTACTTGTTGAGGGGCCAACAACGTCTTTTATAACTTTGTTTTCAGATTTTCTAAGAAGTTGCCTAAGGTTTTGCTTTAGTACAATAAACCTGATTTATCGTTTTCTCTGATTTGTCCAAGGGTAATCTTTATGGGGCACAGCCCCTCGCTTCATATATATTGCACGCAGACCACCTGTGTTGGGGATCTTGCTTTCCTGGGTGGGTCTCCCCCATGGATGTCTACCAGCCTGGAGCCACCACGATGACATGCTCCTTTGCGTAGGAGCAAGGTGGAGTTTGACCCCCTGTGACAAGTGACAAGTCACTCCACTTGGCCAGGAACAGTCTTTCAAGACATTGTCTGAGCAGTCTTGGCTTTTCCCAAGACGTCACGTGGTGTTGACAACGCAGAAAACCTCTGTGCTTCCGGCCATATCTTGTATTCAAACGAGCCCCACTCATTTGATGGCTCCAAGACTCTCAACGTTGGCCAACCCTCCCCGCCCCGCCATCTCCTCTCCTATTTATGTGTCTCCATCCAGGTTTATTTTCCATCCCAGCTGCAGCTTATTAATAATTTCTGCTTCCAGGTTTCAGAGGTTGAGTCATGTCGGTCCAGGAGTCATCCGATCTAACTGTAGGCTTTCACATCTGCATTAGTCACCAGCAGTTCCCCTTATGGAGACAACTGCGCATTTGGGGGCTTTGATTCATCTGATCTATTTAAACACCTACATCAGGGGGAGGTGAATTTTTCTGGAAGAAGTGCGTGGTTTTCTCCACTTGCTGCTTGGCAGCGAAGGGTGACGGGCCGACACAGCTACACGGCAAACGTGGACTTTGTTCAGAGCAGTCACACTCAGGACATAGACTGAAGAGTCAGTTTAAGCCTAAGGGGAAAGCTTCAGCTCATCGCACTGATGCTTTGGAGTCCCTCAAAAACCCCACTCCAAAGTGAGAAGGTGACACTTGCTTTTCACCAGTAATTTAGAATTCAGCTGAGCATGAATGCTCAGCACCCGCAAACCACTTGCTGGGAAGTACGGGATGGAGATAGTGTCAGAGCTACGCTTTCGCTTTGATTTAAAGGTCATCAATACCAGGTATTAATTCCTGAAGAAAGGTTTATATTTTCCATGGATGGATAGGGAATAATTCCCTAGAAGATCTGATTGCAGACACCG
>NW_010561226.1:16577-26099 GCF_000687285.1 Phaethon lepturus | reverse complement strand
GAGAAATAAAAGAGAACCCTCTCTGCAAAACCCGGCCTGCCACTCTCTCAGATGCCTGGATCTAACTCTCTGGGTTTTTAAACAACAGGATATCCCAGATAATGTTAAAACAAGTTGCAGCAGAAGAGTTCCTGAATAGTTTTCCCTTCCTCCCCAATAGCATTTGCAACACCTCTCCAAATCCCGAGCTATCTCTTAATCCTTGAATCTCTATTTCTTACACCAGTTCTTTTTATTTCGCTGTGATGCCAAGAGATAAATTATATATTTCAAGAGATAAATTTTTTTTTATATATAATTCTTTATATATATATAAAAAGAAGTGGGAGAAAATACTCAAGCTTACATTTAACTTTCTGAAATTAATTGTGTTTGTTTTTCAGTGCATGTCTCCTCCTTAAGGAGCTGCTTCCAAAGTCATCAACTCTCAAGAGAAATTTCGTGCGTGACACCGAGGGGATTGCAGTGGCAAAACCCTTGGTCTTTCAGTGAAAGCAGCCCATAAACAGTGGCTTTTCTTGGTCAAGTACTGATGCCCTTCGTGACTGGCAAATCATTCTTGCTCTTAACACCAACACTGGGAGAAACTGGGGCTTATTTCTCCCACAAAACTTTGGTCTAGGGGATAAGAAGTCTCTGATAAACCAAAAAGGGCCCCGAGATGTGAGCGGACAGGTGAGTTTTAGCCTAAATAATGCTACAAAGAGTTGATCTGTTGCAGGGGGAGGACTTTAGTCAGGAGCCTGTTTTCACACGCAACAGTCACCCAAGGTCAGGACATCATCTCATGCGAAACCCAGGTGGTTATAAGTTGCTTTTCCGAATTTAAGGCCGCCGCTAGCTCGGGCTATGAGTAAAGCCGACTGAGATACACAGGCACTGCCAGAGGTCAGCAGCCCCTCAACCTCAGCTGGTTATTTCAATCGAGATTACTGGGACTCATAATTATTGTCCAGTGGCTGGTGAGGGCAGCAGCTTGGACAAGCTGAGGAAGCGGCTCTACAGAGCGTCTGTGGCCTGAGGCGTGTTACCACGCTGGCCAAAGAACCTTGCTGTCCTTGGCTTCTGGTTTGTCCCAGACCTTCTACACGGAGCAGATGGGAGGACGGGCGGTGCGTGGTCTACTCTTTGCTGTACTATGAAGATCACGGCGTAGGAGCACTGCCTGGGGTACTTGGCAAACGTCAAATCATTTTAGAGGGGCGTGAAATTTTCTGCAACTGAGTCAATACCGGAATGAATTACAAAAATTTGTTTGACTAAATCCAGATTTAAGGATAACTCCCCCCAGTTCATAACGGCACTGTAGCAATGTTGGGATTTCCTCCGGTACCGACCTTTATAAATTCTTTCCATTGTCTTTCTCAACTTAGTGGCATCACAAGAACGACATGGATATCACCATATTTAAGGGGGGGGGGTTTGATACTTGCGCTGACTCTCCTGTTGCAAACTTAATTTCAGAGTTTCATAGGAAGGAAGGGAAGAAATTAGAGTTTTATTTTAATTTGTTCTGTAACTCCTAAAGGAAGCTCTCTAAAAAATGTCTCTCTCACCAGCGCTTTTTCTATTTCCTGAGACAAGTTTTTCTATCCTTCTAAACGTAGACTTTGATTTCTAACGTCAGAATAAATTGCTGTGGTTATCTCTTTGGATCTGATGAGTAACAAACTTTTTAACTTCTTCAGGAAGTAGAATAAACCTTCCTATTTACAAAGTGACTTTATCAAACCAATAAAATCGTTAGAAATAAATTCCATCATGCACTTTGCTTGCTTTAAAACGTGTTTTGAGACAAACATCCAATACGTTGTTCAACAGTTCCTGCTTCTGGTACTTGTATTTCCTAACAAAAATAAATGCATTTTTAAGATTTTTTGTGGGGAAAAGAGGAACGTGCTGACTCTGTCTCTCTGCATCTCTGCTTTCCTACAGCAACTGTGTTACGACGATGGCCAAAGGGAATCGCACCTCCACCGCTGAATTTGTGCTCTCAGGGTTCTCAGGGCAGGGGGATGTCCAGGCTGTCCTCTTCATGGTCTTCTTGGTGATCTACGTGATCACTCTGCTAGGGAACCTGGGGATGCTCGTGTTAATCAGGCTGGATGCCCAGCTTCACACCCCAATGTACTTCTTCCTGAGCAGCCTGTCCTTCCTAGACGTCTGCTATTCCTCCTCAATCACCCCCAGACTGCTCTCAGATCTCCTAGCAGAAAGGAAGGTAATTTCTTACTCTGCGTGCCTCGCACAGTTTTATTTCTATGCGGTCTTCGCCACCACTGAGTGCTACCTCTTGGCTGTGATGGCGTATGACCGCTATGTGGCCATCTGCAGCCCACTGCTCTATGCCATCTCCATGTCCAGCAGAGTTTGTGTGCTGCTGGTAGCTGGCTCGTACCTTGCTGGGATCGTGAATGCCACTATCCACACAGGGTTTGCTCTTCGACTGTCCTTCTGTGGTCCCAACGTCATCAACCATTTTTACTGCGAGGGGCCCCCGCTTTATGCCATCTCTTGCACAGACCCCGCCATCAATGAGACTATGATGTTCGTTGTGGTTGGCTTCAACCTGTTTGTCACCAATCTGACCATCCTCCTTTCCTATGCCTACATCCTGGCCACCGTCCTGAGGATGCGCTCGGCCATGGGCAAACACAAAGCCCTCTCAACGTGCACGTCCCACCTGACTGCTGTGACCCTCTTCTATGGATCTGCTGCATCCATGTACTCACGACCCAGCTCCAGGCACTCCCAGGACCTTGACAAAGTGGCCTCTGTGTTTTACACCGTAGTGACCCCCATGCTGAACCCCCTCATCTATAGCCTGAGGAACAAGGAGGTGAAGGATGCACTGGAGAGAGTGATGGAGAGGAAACATTAATCTGAAAAATAGTTTTCCCTAGTGCTTCAGAGGAATTGAGAGGTCTTCTCAGAATTGTTTATATTTTCCATTTCCGTGCTGCTGTGATGTAAAAGCAGCAGTGCTCTCCTGTGAACTACTGGGGACAAACGTATTGGGAAACCTCTGCCTTGCTCCTAAATACCGGGTCATTATCTCCTCTTGGATTAGGCCATTCACTGACTTGTCCCAGGGATGCGTTAGCTGCTTTTATTCGTGTTTGCAGTCTGATATGATTTTAATTTCAAGAATTTAAGTGTTCCTGACCATTTGCAGTGCTTGCAACTTGCTCAAGGACCAGAGAGCTGGCATTTCCTATGAATAATGGCAAAATTACCCACTGGTCGGGTACCTGCTCCCTGTCCTGGCATTTTGATCTTATTCTGGTTATATTATTATTAACTGCTTTTGCTTAGTTTTGAGCCATTGTGTGATTTCCCCTCTAAAATAAATCAAGAGATGCAGGGGAACGACTAACAGACTTTAGCAACTATAGTGTAGCTAACTCCATAGACCAACAGGAGAGAGAAGTGTGCTGACCAGGAACAAATATGGGGTAGAAACATTTAGAAGTGATCCCGAGCAGACCCAAGACTGGCATGGAAGAAGCTCCCACTGCAACCAGTGCTCCCACCAAACACAACACCACACCTCCTCAACAAGGAGCTCAGGGTGCTGCTGGGTCACTGCATCAGCCCACCAAAGAAGAAGGACCTCAGTCTGCGCGTGGGAATTTAACCTCAGGGATGAGGGGCAGGTACTTTAATCAGAGAAACCTTGAGGAGCATTGCTCACCATCTGTCCAGGCCCACGCAACTGTCCTTGATACAGTCACATGCCAACACGGTGACCCTCCAACTCACTGGCTTTGGGGCCTGGACTAGCTCACTACAAGCAAGGCAGCTGTAGAGGTGCACTTTGTCGTTAACAAGGAAGAAAGTTTCTTTCTTGTTAGCCCCTGCTAATTAGTCTCTCATGGCTTGTTAATAAGAATGAGGTAAGTTGACTACAATCCCACTGAGAAGCTTTCATGGCGATTAGGAAACTTTCTTGGTAAACCCCAGAAGGTCATGTTAAGCTGATGACTCCTGGAAGAGTGGTTGGTCCCCAAGGACCACTTTGTGCTCTGGGAGGGGGAGCAGCATTGCTTCTGATGGAAATAGCTGTAACCACCTGTACGGCCTGGAGCTCAGGCCTGCTGGAGGGCCTGCTGGAGGGCTTTCAGTGCCGGTACGAGCTTAGTCTTACACCCTTATTAAAGAAAGAGACATCCTTGTCTTCATAACGTGGTTCCCTTGGTTCTCACTAATGGGGTGATGTGTCCCTGCCTGCTTTTGACCGCCTAGGAGAGGCAGCCAGGGAAGCTCGTTGCATTTCTCCTCACCTTTGGACCTCCTCAGGAACACCTCACACCTCAAATTTCTTGTCATTAATTGCCTTGGAATAGGTTTGCTTGTGTCTTTTTTAATTCTTAAGCTGCAAGGCAAGTTGAAGTACATGCATCCTCCATATCTGACTGGTTTTCATAAATGTGTTTTTCCTACCATTATGAATCTGGGACTGGAGAATAAGCATGGGAATGGGTTCACCCGTCTCTCAACATCTGAAAAATTCATTGTCTAATTATGAGATAGGCAGGTCCTCTCTAAAGTATGTGGGAATAAGAGAATGTTTTATCACATCCTACAGCAGAAGGTTAGGGCGGACGTGGTGCAACAGGAGCAGGTCTGAACATCAAAAGGACTGGTACCATGGACCCACTGTCTATGGTATATACATTTCAGAATAGTTTTGCCTGGATTAAGTTTATTCGGGTCTGGGGATCTGAACACCTCCTGGAGGTCACACTGCATTAGGTGCCCCCCTCAAGCCCATTTTCAGCTTGTTTGCATCCAAAAGGAACCCAGCTTGTGCAGCCTGCTCCCAGCCTGCGATGAGAACGAAAACACGGTGAGGGGAGAAAGCTGGAAGATCTTCAGACTTAAACTCTAGAAACCGCACTCTTTATCTGAACAAAAACTAGAAAAATAGAAACACCCCTTTATTGATCACAAATGGACACAAGGAGCTCTGACTTATTCACTCAATTTTTTAAAATCTAAATTCGAAGGAGATGAATCTACTTCAGACCACCTAATCCTTCCTCCCAACAGGCTTAATAATAATGATAAAAAGACCTTTATTGTGTTTTTTTTTTTTCTTTCAGTTGGACTAAAACTTTATACAGGAAAAAAAGGAACTTTAATACCTAAGAAACCACTTCACCTTTTTTTGCATATTTTCCTACAAATGGTGCTGGAAACTTTTGCTTAGGTTGCAGGAAAGGAGGAAGATGCAATGAAATTCCTCAGGCCAGGTCCCGGTTTGGTTGCCCTCATGTAGAAATTTGGTTCCATTTCCTCTCTTCTGAGGTGCCAAGGACATTGGCATGCACTTGACACGTATGCCATGCAACCTTTGGAAGAGTTGGGCCATTTTGGAGTGGCATCTGAAAGCTCAGAGGGAGACGTAGGGTCATCTCCATCTCCATCTCCATCTCCATCTCCATCTCCATCTCCATCTCCATCTCCATCTCCATCTCCATCTCCATCTCTATCCAACATCTCCAGGGTTAATAGTTTACATTTGAGGCAACTGAACTCAATCCCACATGCCTCTGTGCCTCTTGACATTGGTTCTTCCAATCTGACCCACCCTGGTGTGAACTTTTCACTGGGAAAATAGTCTAGGACTATGAAAAGTATGTTCATGTGGTGCAATACAGCGTCATGAAGAAATAACTGGGAGAGCTCAGGGGCAGAAGCATGTTACTTGATGACACATGGAGCTCCACCTGAGCTGCTGGTTTGGGCGTAAGTTAAAGGAATATTTAATCCAGATAAAGCACGGGGTGAAGAGGATGATGTACGACAACGAGGCCAGCCACTGCTAAGATCCCATTTTATAGTGGGTATAAATTGTATATGGGGAGAGGTAGGAAGGAGAGGAGGTCTGTCTGCACGGTGACATCTCCTGTCTGTCAGGAAGCACTTCAGGATCAGAAAGGCTTATGCTCCTGCACCTATTGTGAAAAGCAACAAACGAAAACACAAACAAGAAAAGATAGGTATGCTTCTTGCCGTATGCATCTTCGGAGACGCAATCCCTCGTTTTCTTCTGCTAAGAAGCTGTCTGTCTCTTTACCAGTCTCTTCAGTGGCTCCTTCACCTCCAGGTTCTTCAGGCTGTAGATGAAGGAGTTCAGCATGGGGATCATCACTGTGTAAAACACAGAGACCACTTTGTCCCTCCCCAGGACGTAGGTGCAGCTGCACCAGGCATAAATGAAGAGGATGAAGCCGTAGTAGAGGGTGACAGTGGTGAGGTGGGTGGCACAGGTGGAGGAGGCTTTGTGCTGCCCCTGCTTCAGGACAGCAGGCAGGATGGAGGCGTAGGATGTGAGGATGAGCACGGAGGGGAGGACGACATTAGAGGTCAGGATGAAACACAGGAGCACCTGGTAGCTCTCTGTCACGTTGCAGGAGAGCTTCACCAGTGGGGGCAAGTTGCAGAAGAAGTCACTGGTGTCACTGGTGTTGCAAAACCTGAGGGCGAATGTGTGGTGGGTAAGGAGGGTGGAGTTGGCAAAGCCACCGAGGTAGGAGGCAGCCACCAGCTCCATGCACGGCATCTTGGACATGGCAGCGGCGTAGAGCAGTTGGTTGGAGATGGCCACGTACCGGTCGTAGGCCATCGCTACCAACAGGTAGCACTCGGTGTAGGCCAAGCCACCGGAGACAAGAACTGAGCAGCACACCCCGTGAAGGGGATGCTCTTGTCCTCGGAGTCGCAGTTCAGCAAGGATCTTGGGGGTGTAGATGGAGGAATGTCAGAGATCCAGGAAGAACAAGCTCCCAGTGAAGAAGTACATGGGGGTACGGAGCCGTGAGCTACGGTGTATCACCGTGATGAGGGTGATGTTGCTCACGAGGGTGGTGACGTAGGCGAAGGTGAACACCATAAACAAGAGAAGCTGCAGCTTCAGGTCAGTGGTGAACCCCAGGAGGATGAAGCTGGTGACCAAACTGTGGTTCTCTCCTCCATGAACAGGGGAAAGGGACTGACCTGGAGACACGGATCACGGTGGCTATTCAATAGTCACAGTGCAGGCTCTGGGAACACCAGCTAAGGGAAGGGGTTCCGTGTTGCTGGCGTTCCTCTGTACCAGAACGCAGCTCCACACACCAAACACAGACACAAAAGGAAAAAGCGGAGTAAATTTGGAATTGAGAAGGGCTGCGCTGTTATCGTTTTGGTTGTGCTATTTTATGTCAAATAGAGGTTTGGTGTTTGCATCGCTCTGCATCACTTTGAAACCTGCATTTGCTGTGCACGTGCGTACATACATGCACTGCGCGTGGTGCGATGCATACGGGTATGCACACAAGCAGTTTTCATATGCATATAATGCATTAAATTCTTAATAAAATATATATGGCAAACAGGATGAAAACGTGAGTGGGTATATACACGTATATCTGTAGATGTTTGCTGACTGTGCATTCCCTGACCTTTGTGAATGCGAAATCTCGGTGTTGCATTAAATTACTCGTACATTAAGCTCCTTAATTTGAAGTACATATGGAGAAACTGGAGATACACGTTGAAGACAAATGCATGTAGATTCGCCATCTGGTACAAACCAACACAGTTTCATTAAATTTGTTTTCATGAGTCACACCAGTAAAAGCACCGTCTCATTAAGTTTTCTGTTTTGCTTGAGCAAACATTGAATTGTTGGGTGTACGCCCTAAAAGTCATAATTACAAATGTGTGTATCTGGGAATACCCTTATTTTTCGGCACATTACCTGAAAGTGGCAGTCATCCAGCGTGTGCATGTGTTTGCACACCTGAGTACAGGCACACTTCCATCTACAGAAGCCGGAATTCATCTCACCTGTCATCATCAGCCTGAAAACTAATTATTTAAGCTCTTTCATAGCCAATGCATTGATAGACTCTTCCACAGGGAGACCAGAACATGAGTTGTGTCCTGTTGCTTCCTTGCAACATTCCCTGTGCTCCAACCAGTTTTGTGAAGACCCTCTCCAGGTGCCCCTGGTGCTGGCTGCTTCCCAGAGGTGCTTGACGATTTTCTCATCCGGCCTCATGTGTTGATTCTCATGTTTGTCATCAGGTAACGCACGGGATGGGCAGAGATGAGGAGACAAAGAAAAGAAAAATGAATCCCCTTGAAAATTTATCTTCTTGGCTCTCCGTGACACCGTATCCCTTGTTGGTTCTTTTTGCCCAGAAATACTTACTCATGGTCTCGTCCAGCAAGTTTAGATCACAAGTTTAGAGATCACAAGAACAAAAGCATGATGACTCTCTCTGTGTGACATCGCCACACCAGCTCATCTCACAGGGCAGAGCAAGCCGGGTATTTCCTCGCCTCTCCCAGCACCACCCGTTGCGTGTGGCTGGGGATATTTCTCCATTGCCTCGTTCTGCGTTTCCTTAAGGACTCGGTCCCTGAAGAGCGTAGTTCAGCTATTCTGTATGTCCTTTGCAACGAAAAAATTGTTGCTGCATAGTTACGCATCCCCCAGAGATCCCCTGCGTTACTCCCCACACCTCAGAAAGAGAATTTTCAGAGCTTTCATGGTTTTCCATGTTACATGAACCTTTAGGGCCCTGTGCTCATTATTTTCATCGCTATAGCTGCAGAGCAAAGACGCAATCTCAAGAATATCCAAGGTATTTGCATTTAGTCGATGATATCTTTTTACCAGTCTGCATCCAGGAGGAAACAAGAACTCTTCCTAGGAGTCTCTCCAGAGCATCCTTCACCTCCGTGTTCCTCAGGCTGTGGATCAGGGGGCTCAGTGTGGGGATCACCAGGGTGTAGACAACAGACGCCACTTTTTCCTGGTCCAGGGAGTAACTTGAATTCTGCAGTCAAAGGGGATAAGTGGGAACTTTTAGGCAATATTCAGATAAGCTATTTAGGATGTTTATTTTGGAGTACCTGGCAACAGGGTGGAGAATGGTCAGATGACGACGTCTATGCCTGTAGATGACAACATTCAGCTAAATGATGCGCAGACTCAACAGCTGGTACGCAAAATAAAAGCACTGAGGTAGCTATAAATAACCTGTAAAAGAACAAAAAACCCACCCTGCAACCCCATACTTAGCTTTTCATTTCTCAAAAGATTTTGTTCACAATTTCATTTTGATATTTCTTTCTGGAGTCCTGCAGGCTGGGATGCTCAATGAGAAATCCCACGCCAACCCGGGGGACTGGCCGCGATGACTAGCCAGTGCACCGCGTGCCAATGCCATTGAACGATTCATTTCACACCTTATCATTTATTTTTTTTTCCCCTTTGAGCAATTCATTGCTCATCAAGTCCGTGTTGAAATTGTATAGATTTTGGTGGAAGAAAATTAAACTTCAAGCGCAGCTTACGAGCATGTTTGGAGTGAGCCGCGCACTGCTGTTAGCCCATGCAGACCAGCTGGTTTCCAGAAGTGAAAGATCTGCACCAGCCAAGCGTAGAGTCCGCTTATGAATTTGTCTGGGTGCCTTCTCTCATTCTCAGGACAAATTTTTGCAGCTGGAGTCCAAAAACTGCCA
>NW_010561226.1:16332-16565 GCF_000687285.1 Phaethon lepturus | reverse complement strand
CATGCCGCGGTCTTAGGGAAACAAACCCCACAGGCTCTCAATAGCGCTTTTTTTTTTTTTTTTTTAGGGTCTTGCTTTCTGCGTTCCTTTAAATTAAAATTCTTTAGAGGATTTTCGGCATTGCTGCACACTTGAGCACAGATTGTGTTTTCATATGTTTCCTGGGTGTCTAAGATTTAATGAACAGAATAAGGATAGCAAGTAAAAAACCAATAACACAGACACAATCTGGC
>NW_010561226.1:8918-16295 GCF_000687285.1 Phaethon lepturus | reverse complement strand
AACTACCTTAGACACCTGCCAGAAAATGCCGCCCTTGTCCCTCTAGACGCAAATTCTGCTGAAAAGCTGGGCACCCGATGGCGCTTAGGGGAGCCGTGAGAATGGGATCAGGTAGGTCTTCGGTGAGGTCGCTGCCAGGTAAAGGCAGAGTGACTTCGGAGGGGGGAATTACCAGCTGGTCGTGTTCCGCTGGTCTCAAGTGCTGCCCGTATCCCCAAGGGATGCAATGCCTGAGGTGGCTGTACATAGCCTGCCGAGGTTTTTGGCCCCATACCTCATTAAGAAAAAAAAAAAAAATTGAAGAAAAAAGTCCGTCGTGGAAGTTAATAGCGGATTTGCTTGTGAGAAAAGTTATCATAACATTTCGAAAATAACGGCTGCCTTTTTTTAGGTATTCATGTATTTTACTAGAGGAAGGCATCCCTCAGCCACGGGGCCATCGACAGCGGTTGGGAGGCGATGGTGGTGGTGAGAGGTTATCACCAGGCAGTCTGAGGGGGATTATAACATCTCTGAATTCTCACTGTCAAAACAAATACAGGTAGGAACGGACAGTACTATAATGGCAGGAATAAGTGGTCTCTGAAACGCAGCTGCTGGAGGTTCTGTAGCAACCTGCTCAGACTCACTAATACAGAGAGACTTCCAGCTCTGTAAATTAAAATATCTTGGGGAAAGCAGACAGAAAAGTGTTTTGTGAATCCATACCTCAAGACCACAGTATTGCGGATAATAGGTGTCACGGCACTTGGACCCAGCGGACAGATGTCAGTGAAAATAATTTTGCTTAGGTAACACTGCAGTTCTGGTATTGATTTGAGTTGAGGTGATCGCCATTGCCTTGCTCTTCTTATCAGCGCTCATAGCAAAACGAACAAACAAACAAAAAAACGTGGCGGTGGGACAATTACTGTCGCACCAAAGCCAACAAAGGCGAAGATCAACATTCGGGGTGGGTGTTGGAGCAAGAGGGTGCTAACAAGGGGAGACCGTGACAGCAGAAATGGTTGCGAGAAGTATCTTTGCATTGATGAAATCCAGCTGAAGTGGCAGTAGGAAAGATGCTTGAGAATGTTGGATAATAACCGGGGGTGACTGCAGAAGAAAGTTGGGATTTGCTTCTGGTGAGTCATGTAGACGTTCACTTTTCATCCACTCCCTCTCCTCAGCATGGGAGAGGGGGGAAGACATCTTCTTAAAGCCAGATATTCAAAGCAAATTGTTTCTGGGCTTCATTAGTGAGCCTGGAGATGAAGAAATTTATATTCCGAGTGGATTTTGCTTGTTGTCAAGCTTCTATTCTCCACGGACTGGAATGCCTCCAAGGTCACAGAAATTAGTATAAATACTACTTGAACATTAAAAATTACAGCAGGGGCTTGTCTGCCCTCTTGGAAGGTGCAGCAACAGATCATCCTCAGAGCAGCTTTTAAGGAAGGAGTGCTAAAACCACTCTCAACATCTGTTTGAAGATGAATTACGGCCTCAGTCATTGTCTGGAGGAGCCGCTAAACTCATCCCAGCTGCTGAAGGAGCTGCACGGACCTGCATGGAAGATCTGAGTTTTGTTGGAGAAGTTGTGTCCAAGGTGAGGGCATCTTCTGGCGAGTCCTCAGCCCTGAACCTGCTCTGAAGCGGTGGGACATGAAGGGACATCATGGGGATAAAGTAAGCATCCCTTTCTTTTTGTCGTATGGACTTGACGGTAGTGAGATAGAGGAAAGAAAGGACCAGAGGTGTAAGATATCTCATTTAGAGCAACAAGACTGAGAAGAGCAGAAGGAATCCTACACGGGAGGAGGACTTGTTTGCTTTAAAGTTTCGATGGCATAAAACGAGGAGACATGTAGGTGTTCGGTCTTTTCATAGGTGCCACTGTAATGGCAAGGGGTGGCCCTGATGGCCAAGGCGAGAGGGTGCTCACTACCTACAGCAGAGGCTGTATTACCTCCTCTCCCTACCCTGCTCAGCTCCTTCTGGTTTTCCTTGTAGGGCCTCAGCTCTGCATCCAAGTTCGTTTCCCTGTCGCCACCGTGCCACCGCGCATTTCCTTTCCCCTGGTGTTGTCAAGACCGTGTATGCTGAAAACTGTGTGTTCCTGTCAGCTGTAAAAGAAAAATGCCCATGCTTTTGCTCTGCTTCGTTTTGCAAAGGGAAAGGAAAGTCAACAGGGAAAGTATTTCTGCAAGTCAAATTGTTCCATGTTGGTTTATTTTTAAAAAACCAATTCTTTTCAAAATGTACCTGCCATTTACTAAGAAAAAAAAATTCATTAAATAATTTAATTAAATATCTTAATTGAAAACAAAAAAGTTTATTAGTAGGAAATGCCCAGTGTATTGACCTTCCTCCTACGTTGAATGTCCCCAGGAAGGCACAAGTAGCAAGTTGCATAGGAGATGAAGTGCTGAGCTAAACCCAGGTGGACATTCTCACTGGTCAGCTTGACAAGTAGGTTTTGGTTTTAGGATCCTTTTGAAGCTGTTGGACAATGGTTGGCCCTTCCAAGAGCTATCCAGAGTCCAGCTGACATTTTACGACCCTCTGATAGGAAGGGCTCTGCCTCCCTTTGGTGACACCAAGGAAGCTGAGGGTCCTGCTGAGCTGCCCAAATCATTGTCTGCCACTTTACCTATCTCCCACAGGTTGGATGTGTTACAGAGAATGACACCTGTCAATCACACTGACGTGCATGAGTTTGTTCTCCTGGGGCTGACCGCCCACTCAGATCTCCAGGTCCCTCTTTTCTTGGCTTTCCTGGCCATGTACATGGTGACCCTCTTGGGGAACTTTGGGATAATTGTATTAATCAGGATCGATTTTCACCTTCACACCCCCATGTACTATTTCCTCAGCCACTTGGCTTTTGTTGACATCTGCTATTCCTCCATCATCCTCCCCAAAATGCTGGTGCAGATCTTGATGGAAGAGAAAACCATCAGCTTCCTGGGGTGCGCAGCCCAGCTCTGGTGCTTCGTTGTTTTTGGGGTTACCGAGTGCCTCTTGCTGGCCGTGATGGCCTACGACAGGTACGTGGCCATCTGCAAGCCCCTCCTGTACCCCACCATCATGTGCGGATGGATGTGTCGTTGGCTCGTCGCTGGTTCCTATGCCATCAGTGTCTTGCACGCGGTGACACACACCACTTTCATCTTTACTTTCTCCTTCTGCCGCTCCAACGTGATCAACCACTACTTCTGTGACATCGCCCCACTCTTAGCGCTCTCCTGCTCCAACACCCACACCTACGAGGTGGTCGTCCTTGCTCTTGTCAGCATAAACTGTCTCAGCACCATGGCCATCATCTTTGTCTCCTATACTTACATCCTCCCCGCTGTCCTGAAGATCCGCTCTCCGGAGGGCAGGAGAAAAGCCTTCTCCACCTGTGCCTCCCACCTGACGGTCGTCACCATGTTTTACGGGGCGATCTTGTTTATGTACCTGCGCCCCAGCTCCACCTTTGCGTTGGATAAGAACAAAACAGCCACGCTGTTTTACACCATCGTGACCCCCACGCTGAACCCCTTGGTCTACAGCCTGAGGAACAGTGAGGTGAAGGCTGCCCTGAGAAGAGTGGTTGGGAGAAGGTATTGAGTGAAGGAAGCTGGTGATCAGGAAAGTATTTCCTTATTTCTGTTATTGAGTGGGACTCAAAATTGCACTGAAGTCTGCATGAAGGTGTATTGAGGGTAGTTTCTTTATAATTTATCTCCCTTAATTTCAGGGAGAAGTCAGGTTACTGGCACTGGCACAGATTAGACATGTAACTTTTGCATAGCCGAAGTTGGGTGAGATGAAGCCCAACCTCATGCACCATCGGTGGTCAAGGAGCAGTGAGCAGCCTCTCCTCACAGCTTGATTCATCCTGTTCACCTCATTTCTCTGTTCAGTGACTACAAAGAAAGCCTGGATTGCACTGGACATGGGTTACCAGGTCGCTAAGGTTCAGAGGAGAACCCAGAAGAGTCATAAACCCTCCCTCTGTAGAGCGTCCCTGAAACCCAGTGCCTACAGGGCTGGGTGGGAACGGCGTAGACCTTTAGTCTTAAGGGCTAAACAAGACTCGCCCTTATTTAACACTTGCGTAAAATAGGTTAACCTTGCTTTAGCTGCCTGAGTAAAAGAAAAACGATTTGCAAAAGCCATTGCTCCCTCTTATTATAAAGAAAACCCACTTTGGTAAGGCTGTTTTCTGAGAGAGGCCAAAAAAAGAGAACGTGAGGACATGAAGAAGGAAGCCCACCGCCTAATCGCAGGTGAGGCTCTGCTGCGTCTTGGCGTCAGGGCTGCTCCTGTGCCCTGGCCGCTCTCGAGTGATGGGGGCCAAGGCTTTGTCCCAAATGCAGCAGAGAACATCTAAGCCTCCGCATAACCTCTGTTAACCGCCTGATGGGAAGAGAGATGTGCTCCTTCCCAGGGTCCAATAGCTGAGCTTGTGGGTGACGGGGTGACGGTCCCTCGTGCTCTCCTGGGAGAAAGTCCCCAGGGATCCTCATGGCAGGGTTTGCCAGAGGGGAAAAAAAAAAACAAACAAACCACAAACAACAAGGAAAAGGAAAAAAAAAAAGGGGGGAAACGCAATTCTGAAAGCCATTCTGCTGCTTCAGGTATCTGAAAGACATCACATGGATGAGCCATCACTGAGCACAGGTACACAGTGGCAGTGATGACCAGCTCATATGATGATTCTGAGATACTTGTGGACCGTGCAAAGGCTTTGGTCTGACCTTGCTGACAGAAGGAAAATGGGTTTAGAGACATTTCAGATCTTTCAGAGGACCCCCAAATGGTTCATAAAGCAGAACTGACGCCGTCTCTGGAGCCGCTGACGTCCCTCTGCGGACACTAGACAGCCCAGTTTTCCAGGAAGGGTGGGATTATCCACATTTAGGTACCTATGGCACAGATGTCCACACCCGAGCTGGTGACTCCGGGCTTCCACTATATTCAACGGTGAGAAACGGGCATTTTCAGGCAGTGATTAATCACTCCCAGAGTGAACTAATAGACCTTAATGGCCCTGACCAGCCTCACCTGGGGCCTCCATCCCCACCCTCTGCTCATTTGCCCGTGAGCTGTATTTAAGCTCAGCCCAGGGAGCTTGGCCCTCTCCCGGGTTTTGCTAGAGGAGTGCTGCTTTCCAGTTTAGCAACATGGGTGCACACCTATGGGCTCCTTTGACCCATACCTCTTCTTGATCATGGACCTGCCTAGCAACTGAGGGACCTGACCCTTACCAGGTGATTGACTTGGCTTGACCTTGGACCTGCCTCGTCATCACCAACTTGCCTGATGGCCTGGAGTCTTGGCTGAATTTGGCCCAAGTCTCTGGGTCTCCTTGCTGAGGTACTGTGGGACGGTCCCCTGCATGCTGTGGTGTTCCCTTTGGCTCTATTTAAAGAGATTAAAGAGGGCAAACCCCTGTGGCACTCCCCAGCCTCCGGGCAGAGTACAACCCATCACCCTCTGCACCCGAGAGCATGGACAGTGCTCACTGCTCTGGCAGTCTCTCTCCATCCAGCCCTTGTCCCTGCATGGGTACCATGGAAGATAGTATTCTCAGTGAGGGAAATAGAGTAGTGAATGTAACATTACATTTAAGTAGGTATTTGCTGGTCCTTAGTACCTTATCCATTTCCTAATTTGATATTAGAATAATGGTCTTCAGTAGGTGGTTGGCAACACTTGTTTTGGAAATGGGTAGAGTATTCTTTATGGCTTTCAAGGCTTGGTAAAGATTGGTACACCTTTCTAGCTTGAATGTTTCTATAGCTGCAAGATGCTGAGATGCTGTTTCTCAATACTCTCACAGCAGTTTCTGATCTTGGTGTATTCTGGCTCCCAGAAGACAACCCATCTCGAAGGTTAAGGATGTAGTAGCTCCAGCTCTTGAAGCCCCTGAGGGAACTTTCCAATTATATCTGAAGGGGAGAAAAAGCAAGAGCGACTGGCATGGGGTGAGGTGCCCAGTGAGGCTGTTGGCAGCTCATCCCAACCGCCTAAGCTGGAACGCAATAAATAATGAAGACAAGAGCCTCTGAGAGGCGCAGCCATGCATGGACATGTAGCACCGTTGTAGAATTAAAAAGCCAGGAGAAGAAAAGGAGACTCAGAATAAACTTGCTTCCCTGAAGCTCTGATTTATAAAGCAAGCTAGAAGGTGGAAAAATAAGCTTTTTTTTAAGTCGTTGATGATTCTGTGCAGTAGTCATGCAGACAGGTAAGAAAGCTCTGACTAGAGGCAATGCCAAAGAAACGTAGCAGCGATTGTCACAAGAGCAAAAATTGCAATTTCTCTTTGAAAACTTATCCTTGCCTACTGGTAAGTGTTCTACTGGGACATGTACGTGTACAGAAGAAATCTTTAGTACGGCTTATGAGTTTACCCTTTCCCCAGGCACAATCCTTTTTGGGGACATATTAATTTTATCCTAGTTATGAGCTGAGCACACACACTTTCAAGTGAATTTAATAGAATGTTGTCTAATTTTCTATGTTGTTACTTTTCTAGTTTTCCTCAGAAATAAAAAAAGTGCGGATTCTGTCTGTCTCTTGAATGATCTCCCTGGAGAAACTAAAGACAGAGGCAGGCACAAGAGTAGTTCAGACTGAAAAAGGCTGGATCTTCTACAGGAAACCAGAAGAGGTGGCATCTCAGGTACCGTTTGGGGGATAGCGGTGGAATTGGTGACAAGCTAGAACACAGGGCAGTGAGGCTTCAGGAGGAAGCGGCGGATGGGACTAGGATAAAAAGGGGATAAAAAAATTGAAGGGACTAGGGATAAAAAATAAACTGAAGGGTCCTCCAGCTTGGTGTGAGGGCAGACTGAGGGACACAGAGAGAGGGGATCCACACTGAAACTGCTCTCACGTGTCGGTTTGAGACATAGTTATGTTACGACGTTTTTCTAAAAGGACGTTTTACTTTCTAACCTTAATTTGGCACGTTAATCAGTTGCTTGAAAGTACTTGAAGTTACTGTTTTCTTAAAATCTAAGCTAAATTATAGAAGTTAAGGGAAGAGCACAATTTTTAGCAAGTCACCAGCTAAGCTGGGAGATACAGGAAAAGGAAAGGCATATGCATATGCTCTTCTGTGCATGTATGTATTCTCATGAGGTGAGAGCAGTTACTGAAATGCAGTTTACTCCCCAAAGTAGCCACTAACTTTTTTTAGCAATCACTTATTAAACACCCCCACATTATTTTTGTTTCTGAGCACTTAGAATAAGAAGCCCTGAGCATCAAATTCAAACCCTGAGCTACCCGGGATAACAACAGTCTCTGGGACGACATCAACCTGAAAAGCAGAGGGAACGCTAATATTCCTCTAGCTTGCGCATTAGCAGAACGAACATTAACGAACGTGAGCCGCTC
>NW_010561226.1:0-8885 GCF_000687285.1 Phaethon lepturus | reverse complement strand
GCTCTTCCCGTAATGCGGCAAACTGCAGATGGAGACAAGGCATGTAGTGAAGACCACAGTGATGGCCGAGGGAAAACTTGCTTTGCTGTCTTCATACATCTTCCCTCTAATCAGTACATGAAAGTAGAAGGTATATTCAAGGCTTGGTTTAAGAGCTCGAATGGCAGGTGTAGTCAGGAGACTACACGTCCCTGCACTGCCAGGCGGTTGTGGACCAGCGAAGCGTCCTCCCGGGGTGCCTGGCAGTGTTTCATTAGCAAATGTCTTCATTATCTACAGAGCACAGGGTTAAAAGCCACTAATTAAGCGAGGGAGTAAGTCATAACTGATCTCATGGAAACTCTCTCCCTGCCTGAGAGCTGGGAGTCTCTTGCACACGGATGGCTTGGGAAAACTGGACTACGGTGACAGAATTTCTTTTCACGGGGTTCACGGATTGCCTTGACCTCCAGGTTACCCTCTTTGTGGTTTTCCTGCTCATCTATGTCATCACTGTGGTGGGAAACCTTGGCATCATTGCTGTAGTCTGGCTCAATTCCCAGCTTCAAACCCCCATGTACTTCTTTCTCAGCAACTTGTCCTTCTTGGATCTGTGCTACTCCTCAGTTGTGGCACCCAAAATGCTGCTGAACCTCTCATCAGAAAGGAAGACTATTTCTTTTGCTGGCTGCTTCATACAGCTGTATTTCTACACTGCTTTTGTAACTGTGGAGTGTTACCTCCTGGCCGTGATGGCATATGATCGCTATGTCGCTATCTGCCACCCACTGCGCTACCCCGTTGTCATGTCCCGGAAGGTCTGCGTTTCCCTCTTGGCCACGTCCTACGCGGTTGGGTTTTTTAACTCTGTGGTGCTTACGGGGTTTGCGCTTAGAGTGTCCTTCTGCGGCCCCAATGTCATTGACCACTTCTTCTGTGATGGGCCACCGCTGTCAAAACTGGCCTGCTCTGATACTAGCGTCAACCAAGTGCTGTTACGTGCTTTTGGGGGCTTCGATGAGGTCATCACCATATCAGTCATCCTCATCTCCTACGGCTGCATCCTATTCGCCATCCTGAGGATGGACTCTGTGCTGGGCAAGCGCAAAGCTTTTGGTACCTGTGCGTCCCACCTGGTGGTTGTCACCATCTTCTATGGGACCCTCCTCTTCATGTACCTGCGGCCCATGTCCAGCTACTCCCTGGGCAGGGACAAAATAATTTCTGTCTTTTATGCAGTGGTAACCCCCATGCTGAACCCCTTCATCTACAGCCTGAGGAACCAGAAGGTGAAGAGTGCTCTGAAGAGTGCTGTGGGGACAATAATTATTTCCCTGCTAAAGTTGTAAACGGTTTGATGTTTAGGCAGTGATGGGAATGGGGTGTGTTTTGGGGTCTTTCTCTCCCATTTTAAAATTTTTGAAGCTGTGATAATTCTTCTGTATATTACTGTCCATTTTGTAGTCCAGCTCTATTGATGTGGAATTAATTTCTTATATATTTGCCGCTAGATAGGACTTTTCATAACAGGAGAAATATATACTCTTTGAAGAACCACCAAAGGTTGATTTGTGAGGAAACATGCTAAACTGGGTTGTTTCCGAATATTCAGAGGCAAGCAGGTGCTGGGTCTTCTGATAGACCTGCCATTCCTTGGGCAACCCCAAGCGACATCTCTCTGGAAAGGAAATACGATGACAAGGCTCAGCCCTGTAAATATAACAATTTGTGAGATTTCTGCTGAGGACTTGGACCGTTTTCTTCTCAGCTGTCTTTGGTCTGAGCCTACTCGTGGTCACCCTCTCCTACGGTTTGGACATCATTCACCAGTGCAGTGGGCTGCATCCCTACCCAGTGCTGCACCTCTTCCAGCCATGAGGTGGGTTCTACACGCTTAAGGTGACTTCAGTGCTTCCAGATAATCCCTGTGGCACATGGGACCATGCAGGAGAACACCTGGAGCAGACTGAGGAGGCTTGGATGGGAGAGGAGGAAATGTTTCCCTAAAGCTGCAGGAAAACAGGGAAAACTCAGAGGAACTTCCCTGAATCTGCTTCTTCCACAGTGACCCATCCAAGTATGTTCAAAGGTATTTTAAAAATGTTCTGCTGCACTTTAATCCTTCAACATGTCTTTTATGGTGAATAAATACTTCAAATGATTTTGTTAATACACAACATTAAGTACTGGACAGTGACAGTTCCTACATGTACTGTTCAGTGCAGATATTAAAACTTAATGTAAAGTCACGTTGCATTAGTTGCAATAAACCTAATTTCTAATCTTTTCTCTAATTCATGTAGTTATCTGTATCTGAAAGACCGTTAGGTGTGGGATTTAACTGGCCAAATTCAAAGTTTAATAGGTAAACATTAAATCTCCTCTTAGTTTCCCTCCCTAGCAGGAACGAAAGACCATGATTCTTAAAATAAACGTGGGAAATGGCTTGGGTGAGCTACGTTGCATAAAGATATAACGCTGCATAGAGGAAATGTAGCGTGACTCTGACAATATTTAACTTCAAGATGTCTGGATTTACAGTGGCTGAAGCCCACCCAGGCTATGGATCATGTCACTCCCATACGTCAGATTTCAGTTTATATACTATTTTCATGGGTTTTTTATTTGCAACTCCTCCTTTCTGTTTCTACCTCTATTATAAGAGGGAAATTAATAGGCCAAAAATACCCTTAGATGCAGCAATACACAACACGGCTGCACGGCTGATGCCAGGGAGATGAAGAATTTGGTGATTTCAAAGGTTTATACCCAACTGCCGGATAACTATTTGTGTAACTGCTTTCTACAAACTGTTCTTCCTTCTTTGCCATTCCAAAAGAGGTTTCTTTTGGAAATAACCGGAGTGCACGTTTTTATTTGTCTTTTCAAGACAGAGGGGGATGTTTTGAGTTGTACCTGGAAGATTGGTATTGAAGTGGGAAGAAATGTGAATCGGTGGTGAAAGTGTTGGGACAGAAACTCCCCGAATATAAACCCTGCTGTTAAAATATTGCTATTTGTAGAGCTACACACAACAAAACACTTGTCAGGGTCAGCACAGCTGCCTGCGTTGCTCTTTATCGATATGTGGGTTTGCTGGTGCAGGTGCTGCTCTGCTGCTGGTTGTGCTGGCTCTGGTCTCTGGTGCCATGGAAGGTCTCCTGCTGGGCTCCAGCTGCTCCTCCAGAAGGTCATGGGTTCCTGGAAGTCCTGTAGCTCCTGCCAGAGCCATCCCTTTGGCCAACTGCATCACACCGCTGGAGTTCAGACTGGAAGAGAAGCTGGGACACCTATGGCTCGTGTAGGTCCAAATGTCACGTTGACCCAGAGCAAGGTGAGCCCTAAACACGTCCCAGGTGTCCATCCCTCAGCCAGTCCTCTAGGCTCTCGGTAATACTGATGGAGGACTTGTCTGTTCAGGTGACCATGTGTGGGTCTGCTCTGGACATGGTGAATCCTCCTCTGGGCTGCACAGTCTATTGATCCGTCTCATTCCACCTGAGATGTCATAGGATGTATGGACACAGGTCTGGCAGATATGGCACAAAATGTAGGGACACTTGTGCCCTTTAGGGGGGCAGGAGAGATGTATGGTGGGTCTCATAGTTCTGGACACCCATATCTGAACAGCTGAACCACCGCCTTCATGTCTACTGACGGAAAAGACAGCCTAGGCAGCTGGATCATATGTCTACACTTAATGTTGCTGACAACTGAATAAATTAATAAATCCTCTCTATGGATCAAATATGCAAATAGGAATGGCCATTTGTACGGTGACTCTATCCATGCTGTCAGTTTAACCTAAAAGCAGGGGCTGCTATTATCTAAAGGGGGAAATCAGCTATGCTGCAAGAAATAGTGTGAATTGTAAAACTCCTGAGAACTCTGCAGACACCGAAAGCAGCTGGTATCTATTGAGTGTGGTGCGCAGGGATGAATTACGGTGGAATGGCCGTGAATTTGCCACGAATATCCTGCTAGCCAAAAACAATGTAGTTTGCAGAGAACTGGATTGGCACCACCTCTTTTTGAAAAGGGGCTGTGGTGAGGTGGAGCAGCAGGATGACCTGGTGCTCTGCAAAAGGGGGGGGAAAAGGGGCAGCTGAGGTACTCCTGTTAATGTGGAACACAGGAAAAAAGGTTTAATGGGCTCCGTATCAATCATGCTGTGACAGGGGGGTCCTGTATAGACCTCCCTGCTCCTAACCATCAGTGGCCTGGAAGCCTTTCGGGCTCATTCATCGTCTGGAGGCTTGGGTCAGCCTTCATGTGGCGTAACCCCAGCCATCTGCCCCAGGCGTCTGTCCAGAGCTAATTAGGACAGCCTAAGCTGTTTGCAATAGGTGTTTAAGAGACTTGGAGTAAACTGCCCTTTGGATGCACCTTCTCACCTCCTCCTTGATTTTCAGAGCGGCTTGTGAAGAATAACTTGAGCTCGTTTGGATCTCTACCTTTGCTGTCCCTGGAGGCTGCCGAGTGTTGTAACAGGTTATTGATATTTGTGATGATAATTAGCACAGGATTTTGCACCCTCCTGCATACATGGCTAAACCTTTATTAGCAGTTTAGGCTGTTGTGACTCGTGGATTCTCATTAAGGAGCCAGCAGTAGCCAAAGACATGGCAAGCGCTTGCTCCCTGAGGAGGGGTGCCCGTTGCCCACAAAGACCTGCAGAGAGACGCATAAAAGCAACACGTTGCTGTAAGTGATGAACTTCATCTGATGGAAATAGGCACGAGGTGCTCAAATGCTCAGTAGGAAAATCCTCCTTTCTCTGGCAGCTAGGAGGATGGCTTCAAGGGTTAGTCCCCCAGACTTACCGTGCAGGCATCCTGAGCCCGTCGTGTCATCCAAAATGGAAGAGACCTTGGAGCTGGTAAGCGAAGGTGAGCCTGATCCACAGGTAGGTGTGACCATTCCCTGAAAGGTCCAGGTGAGCTCTGCTGCGACGGCCCTGTTCTGCTATAAATCACTGCAGCGGTATTACTTTTGGGGAGGCTGCTCTGATTTACACCAGGTGAAGGTTTGCTCCTCTAGGTTGGTTAAAGAAGATGAAATATTTCTGCTGGGGTGCACTCCGGTATTTTGAACGCAAAAGATGAGGAACCGTGGTGCTTATGGTATACTTAAGGAGCCTTGGAGAAGAGAGGGGAACACTCTCAAGGAAAGGTTAACCTACCCATCAAGCCCGAAATAAAGTGATATTCACTTTAAAGAATATTCCTATAAAGAAATATTCTTCTGATTGAGAACGGTTCTTCAACGAGTCTTCTGATCCTGGCTCTCATCTGGTGGGGTAAGACTTTGATTCTCATCTTTAATCCTTAACTGTTTTATTCTGAACCTTCACATAATCAGGGACAGAAACCTGTATTTCGCACTTTCATTAGGGCAAACACCTATTTTCATATGGGCGAGCACCTTTAGGTGCCTTAACTAGGTGCCTAAACGTAGGCAACTGGAGTTGAACGAGTTTGACTCGGCACAGCACCATGGTCTCATCCGTGGGGTCGGTGCCTCTCCCAGCTGAAGGGAGAGGCAGGAGCTGCTGGAGTTTCACCTGCTGAAAACGGGGCGAGAGAAGTCCTGGAGTGCCCCGACCCGCAGGGTGCTGTGCTGTGCTGTGCCGCCGTCCGGCTCCCTCTGAGAAGGTTTTCCTCCTCGGATGGCATCTTAAAACAGCTATTTCTCAGTCTGGCTTTTTTTTCCTCCACCCCCCCCCTTCATGCCTTCTGCCCGTGCTCTCAGCTGTGCCTTCACCTGGAGCAAGGTGCAGTCGGCGTTGGCCGCCGCTGTTCACGCGCGCTGGGGAGAGCATCGGGTGTGGCTTTGTGTTCCAGGACAGCATCGTGGGTCCCACTTTGGTCTGGGCTTAGTCAGTGCGTTACAGCTGGTTCATACTCACAAACACTCACAGCTCTCTCCTGGCACCGAAATCAGGCTCAGTAAATCAGGTTTCACCTCCCAGTCCGCTTCGGGAAGTACAAGGCACGGTGAAAGTCATGGGCACGTTATGGTGGCTCGTGGTGCCTGTGGTGGGCTACTGCAGCACGGTGAGGGCAGCCGTAAACTTCACACCGCAGCCAGGACCTTTGCTCTGAACGTCACGAGGAAATGAAGCTAGATTTTATGGTGTTCAGTCTCTTAATTGTATATTGTCTAAACTGTACTGAGGAAATGTTATTTTTGAACTGGGGCGAGCTTCAAACAGCTTTGGACCCAGATTTCTGCCATGGTCTCTCTGACTTATCCCCCCAAGGTTTCTGAGACTCGTATTAAACTCCTCAATGAGTTTTAGGAGCGTGCAAGACTCCCTTCCTCTCTTCCTCCTTGCAGCCCAACAAATTAGAGACGCTTTTCTTTACCACAGTGTCTTTTCCAAAAGCAGTGAAAGAAAGCAACAACATTTTTCCTTTTACTCCAAACCACTACAATTATAAGCAGAGCTCTCTTCTTCTGGACACCTTACCACGATGGGTTTGAAACGGGGAGGAAGGGAAACAAATGTAGAGCAAGACTTAATCACGGGAGGTCGAGGGCAGAGCTGATGGTTCGGTCTGTGTCACTAGAATCCCTGCCTGCTGCTTTGATACCACCAAACTGTAGGTACCCAACTGGGACGCTGAGGTACAGATGAGCCTGCCTGAAGGTCTGCCCATAGTCAGGAGAGCAAGAGACCCTCCGCAGTGACTCGCTGCAGGTGGGGAAGGCGTTTTGGAAAGCTGGGATGCCCTCCCTTCAGAAGGGACCTCCTCTTGGACTGTAAAGGAGGATGAGCTCGGAGCGGATGGCTGCGGTGCAGCCCGTCCCCCTCCAGCTCCCTAGGAACGACCGGCCCGGGTGCCCCGGCCGCACAGGCTGTAACCGATCAGGTTGTACCGTTCCAGTTCAAACGGGTAACGGCACGGTTTCCACTGTCCTGTGCTTTCAGGCTCCCTCCTTCCTCGGTAGACGCAAAGCCCTGAATGGCAGAGCAGAATCACACCTGGGCAGCAGAGTTCATTCTTGAGGGCCTGAGTGACCAAGCGGGGATGAAGGCAGCCCTCTTCGTGCTGCTGCTGCTCATCTACACTGTCACCCTTTTGGGCAACACGGGGATAATCGTAGTCATCCGAGGTGACCCACGGCTCCACACATCCATGTACTTCTTCCTTGGCAGCCTCTCCATTGTTGACATCTGCTTCTCCTCTGTGATTGCCCCCAGGACCTTGGCGAACTTCCTATCAGAGAGGAAGACTATTTCCTTCTCTGGCTGCATGGGCCAAGCCTTCTTCTACATCGTCTTTGTGACGACCGAGTGTTTCCTGCTGGCCGTCATGGCGTACGACCGGTACGTGGCCATCTGTAACCCCCTGCTCTATTCCTCTGTTATGACTCGGAGGTTGTGCATGTGGCTGGTGGTGGGGTCCTACATCGGGGGTGTCCTGAACTCCATCATACAGATGACCTTCATCATCAGGCTGCCCTTCTGCCGCTCCAATGTCATCAACCACTTCTTCTGCGATGTTCCTCCCCTCCTGGCTCTGTCCTGTGCCAGCACCTACATCAATGAGATGATCCTCTTCTCCTTGGCCGGCCTCATTGAGCTCAGCACCATCTCCACCATCCTAGTCTCCTACATCTTCATCTCCTCTGCCATCCTCAGGATCCGTTCAGCTGAAGGCAGGCAAAAAGCCTTCTCCACCTGTGCGTCCCACCTGACGGTGGTGACCGTGTTGTATGGGACAACAATCTTTATGTATTTACGCCCCAGCTCTAGTCACACCCTGAACAATGACAAAGTGGTCTCTGTCTTCTACACGGTGGTGATCCCCATGCTCAACCCCCTCATCTACAGCCTGAGGAACCAGGAGGTGAAGGATGCTCTGAGGAGAACAGCAGAAAGAATCACAGCCAGGCTCTGAGCCCTCCTCCATAAAACCTGATACGGGATCTCTCCACCTACAGAGATGTTAAAAAGTTGCCTGGATGAGGCTGTGAGCCACCTGATGTGGCTGTGAAGTCAGCCCTGCTGACACAGAATAATTCTTGTTCAGAACGGACATTTAGGAAGTCTCTGGTCCTATGAAGGGCAAGTTATACACCTATATACATATATGTATATATAAAAATACAATATTAAATGTATACGATACTATATATAATGCAGTATATTATTGTGTTAAATGTGTGTATGCCAACACACTTGTCACTCCCTAGCCTCAATTTAGCTGTAATACCCGCTCAGTAAATGAAGGGACGGGGGACGTGCTGTTGTTGGTTTCAGTAGAAAAATGTCTATACCAGAGAAATGCCAAATAATTTAAGGGGCGGTGCTGGGCGCTCAGTGATTTATGGGCTGGGTATGGGAGGCAGCTCCTGTGAAAAGCTCTTCCTAGGAAGAATGGAAACACAAGATCTAAATGGATAAACTTTGAAGTTTTAATGCAGTGAGGGGGTAATGGGACATAGTGAATAAGCCAAGTGGATGAAATATAAATTCTCAAATAGGTTGGTCTTTGAAACCCAGCTTCTGAGTTAAATAGCGGGGTTAAATTGATCTTTTTCACGTCTTTTTAGGCAACAATCCACCCCAATTTCTGCCTTTCAAAGCCTTGAAACAAAGCTCCAATTAGTTTTCTAATTTATGCCCACAGCGGTTTGTTAAAAACAAAGACGACAATATTGTCAGGAGTTTGCATCCAGAGATTTGCAAAAATTTAAAAAACAAACCAGAAACAAACAAAACAAAAAATCCCACTCAAACACACTATAACAAAAAAAATTTGAATGTAATAACCGCCCCCCACCACCAAAACAGTCTTTATTTTTTATGCCAGAAGCAACTCCTGCCAGAAATGGCAGCGCCCACCTTTCACCATCTCCGAAGAGAAACTCGTGGTTGCTGTGAAAATGCAATGCGG
>NW_010561225.1:40427-40874 GCF_000687285.1 Phaethon lepturus | reverse complement strand
GGCACGCAGGGAGCTGGCGCGTGGTATTTTTATAACGATCATGCTTGGTCTCTCGCCAAGTGAACTTTTTCAGGAAAATTCCCCCCTTATGAAGCATACTGCGTTGTTGGATTTTCATGTGGTTTTTGGTGCAGTGCTTTTGGGGGAACACGGGGAGATAAATAGCCCGTTGGGCAAGAGAAAATAGATGTGTTTCCCTGGGAGGAAGGCAGCTGCAAACTTAAAATGCTTCCCCAGAATCACAGTAAATTCCCTCTTGCCCACCGTGCTGGTGCCAGCCCGTAAAGAGCAGGTGGGGAACCTGCTCAGGAGCCACGCGCAGGCAAAAGGGTCCTTTCTTTTGGCACAGAAGGCTAGCTGAAAAGAAGTCCCGTCACTGCCGAGGTGCGAGTTAACCCACGGAGGTGGTAGTGGCAGGGGGGAAAAACCATCTGCAACGGACAACCC
>NW_010561225.1:29047-40358 GCF_000687285.1 Phaethon lepturus | reverse complement strand
TTCCTTTCGTATAACGCGGCATGTTGTAGCGTGAGAGGCGAGCGCACACGCTAGAGCCAGCCTTGCCCACGGCGTGGCTCCGGAGGCGTCCCTTGGCCGTTGCACAGCAGCAAGGCAGCACCTGCTCCCAGCCCCTCTCACCTCCCTGCTTGCCCGTGTTCACATTTCTGCGCAGCTCTTTTGTTTTGCAACAAAAGGGCAACGCGTTCCTTTCGTTTAGCAGTTTTATGATGAATATTTAAACAAGCAAACAAAACCGGTTATACAGCTGTTCTGCTTTCAGAATGGAATGCCTGCAACAGAGACAAGCCTGGTGTGAGTCTTCACTTGGTAGGAGATGACTGGGTCACTCAGCGGAGCAAACTGCAGACCTGATGGAAATACACAGGAGACAGAAGAGGTTTTGATACCTAAGGTGGACCCGACCTTATTCTTATGAGTGATACCTGGCCAGATGTTTGGCTGATTCTGCAATGGTGAAATAACATTGGTTTGAATGAGGCTGCACTGATTTCTACCTACTAGTTTAAGTCCAGTGTGCTCATCTCCATTTTGTGATCAGCTGTCTTCCTCAGAGCTCGAGCAGCTGGAATCATGTTAATGCCCGATTTCCTCACTTTTCCTTTGGAGAACGTTTGTTAGATACGTGGTGCTGGTAAAGGCTTGGAAATGCCAAATCCTAAAATTTGCGTCCGTGGAAGACAAATGAAAAGAATGCCCAAATGCAGGGCTTTTGGCGTTTTGGGCCGGTTTGGGTGTTTTTGTGATTATGGTTTAGCCTACACTTGTGATCTGTAGTTAAACATATTTCTTTACTCTGGGACTCATGTCATCAGTGTTAACCTTGGAGTTGGAAGCTTGTAACTCATTTGTTTCACTCAGGTCTGCAGTGCAAGCCCTTTTGAGCTACTCCTCCTTGCTGAGGGGAGCTGCATGACTGTTTAGGGAAGCCGAAGAAATAGAGTATGAAATTCAGCTGAGACTGCAGACAATGTGATGAAGTATTCTGGAATTTGGCTGGGAAACCCTGTCTAAAATGGATGTCACAGTTTCTGTGTAGCCATCTGCCATCCATCGCTGCCTTACAGCAGTAAGCTTTCCATCCAGAATCAGCGGTGGGATTGCAGCTCCTGATGAGAAGCAGAGTCTGGTGCCTTTTGCCCTCGTGGGGTCAAAAGTCTGCTTGGGGCCAGGCTCTGGAGCCTGGTGCATTCATAAAGGGCAGGGAAGCACGTCCAGAAGCGAGTGCTACTTCGCCGTGCATTCCTCAGTTAAACAGAGCATTTCCATGCGCACTCAGACATGGGAGCCGGGTTGTTTACAGGTGCCACGGGAATGAAATAAGCAGTCAGGGCTTTGCTTTCGCGTTGCCGCAGGAGATGCCGCCCCAGCAAGACAGAAAGCGTGTCCTACCGCCGGGCTGGTGCCTCTGCTTGGCGACTAAGCAAAGGACGGTACTTAGCGAGTCCTCCTGCCAGGAGGGAAGAGCTGAGGCTCGTTTTCAGGGATGCAGCGCACATGTGAGATCCGATGAGACAGCCAAGCATGCTGCGGGCTAAAGCGAGGACAGCAGAGTGGTCGTTTCCATTGTTCGGCTTCTTCCTTTTTATTTTTATTCCTTTTTTTTTTTTTTTTTCCGCAGAGGCAGCATGTTCTCTAATCCAATGGTTAATTACTACTCGTGCTGTACGTGACTTTCAAACTTTTGATAGTTCCTTGATGGCTCCTCATAGCCATCAAAATCCAACCAGGGTAAATCAATATTTGTTTTTATATATTCTGTTGCAAGAAAAGATATTCCAAAACAACATACAAACTATGCCTCTTTATTGATTTGTTTGCCTTTGTCTTTTGAACTGCCAAGGTTTTAAAGCATTATTTTATTTTAAAGGTGTTTGTTTCTAAATTCAATAAAACCAGAATATTTTCCCAGCGGGATCGCCTATTAAAATCTATGTGTTTGGTAACACTGGCCTGCGGTTTTCTTATCAAACTGATTTAATTCTAGGCAGAAGAAGAAAGAAAACAAATGATCTTAATTGCTAAGGACATTAAAAAAAAAATCTAAAGAGTTTTTTACTTAAGTTGCTAGAGTGAAATCAGCAATTTTGTTCACAGAATGATAGGAACAAGAAACAGAAAAGGTCAGTGTGGACATCTTCTCTTTTTACCCTCACGATCAAGGCTCAGCAACTACTGAAAAACATTTCTGGCAAATTTTCAACAGACTAATGGTATCTGTGTAGCAATGGGTGAAACTCGCCCTTAGGCAGGGATTCAGCATAAAGCCTATGACCTAGCCTATGACCTACGGCTTACATCATTTAAGCTCAGGGGGATGAGATCTTCATTCTGTAAACCTAAGTTTTCTCCAGTTTTTCACGGTATATCCAGGAGCATTATTTTTAATGACACTGGAAATACTCCCATCTGGAAATATTTGCCTAGGAATGCTCTCTCTTAGGCAAACCACAGAGCCTGAAAAGCAAATAATCACCTTCTTCCTGCCTCATTACCCTGTAAGGTGAATGCCATGGTGGGTCACCCTGACTCGAGCAGTAAATCCAGAGCTCCCCCAGGTATTTACCTCAGTGACTGCACCCTGTTGCCTAGGGAGGCAAGCACTCCGGAGTATCCGTCAATGAGCTCAACCTTGAATGGGTTAAACTGTCCACAAAATGCATACATATATGTAAATCTGAGTTCTCTTTCCATTCATTTACAGCTAAAATTCAACTCATCCCATTCAAATTAACGACTGGGAAAAAACAATTCCTGAGCATCATATAGAATCCATGCCAGTTTTGAACAGCACGCACTACATGCATTCAGCATGGGTCATAACATAAAGCAAAATACTTTCCATTTTCATTTTATAATGAAGTCTGCATTCAAGCAATGCCTGATAGGATTAATCAAGGTGTTCGGCTTTATCTCGGTTCTTTGCGAATTTAATGCATATTTCCTAAGTGTGAAGAACTACACATGCCTTTCATTCATAAACACTTTCTTCTTTGCTCCCAGGAGCTAAAAACCAGCCAATGCTTTTCACCTGGGATTTGATTTGTTTACATTTATGAAGTATTGAATTTGCAACTACTGTACCTTCTCATAAGTCTCATGACGATGCTCATTACCTGAAACTGCATAAAGAACTAACTCATTATTCTTTTCAGCATAGCATCAAGGAAGAAGGCTTTTTCCCATGAATACAGAGTAACCTTTTCTAAGGGTCTGCCCATGCTACACCTGCTGCTATAAATATTTTTGTGTAGCCCTATCACCTCCTTAAATAACATTAGTTGAGCTGGCAAGAGTATTGCTCGGCTGGCATAGGTAAAAGTACAAAACCACAAGAATATCTATCCAAACACTGACCAAAGGATCATAGAGACCCACATCCTATCTCTGGCAGAAATCAATAATGTGGATGCTCAACAAAAAAAGAGGCAAGCATAAATTCTTTAGTCTTCAGTACAGACCTTCCTCTCCTGTGCCGCAGATCCAGAGCATTAAGTTTAATAGCTGTTTGGGATATCAACCTTCTGTGTATTTGTCTACCCTTTTTCCAGCCCTTTTACACCTTTGACTTTCACAAACGTTCTGTGGCAATGAGTTCCACAGTTGTATCACACCCTTTGGGACAAAAACATCCTTTTTTTCTGTTTTAAACCTATCTTAAGGCATCTGCAGGGCATCATTGTATTAGTAAGGAACATCAGGTTTTCTCACGGTCTTAGACAACATAGTCATATCTTCCAAATTAATTTGATAGCTCAACATAATTTTGATTTTGATCTACTATTTAAATGCTATTTTACCTCATAAATTAAAAAACAAACGAGCAGGTTTGTAGTAGCAATCTGGCAGAGGGTTAAAGGAGAGGAAAGACTTCTGTTTCCTAGGGATCTCAGTGCTATTCAGCTGATAGGAATAAATCTTCTGTATCACATACGGAAATTCAAAGATGCATGGATAAAACCTAGTTCTGTTGAAGCCTAGGAGAATTTTGCCCTTCCTAAATTAGCATTTCCTTTTCTAGTGAAAAAAGAGACAAAGTTACTGAAAGCAATTCCTTGTCTGTGTTAAGGTCCTGCTCTGTCCCTGATGCTCTGAGGATGTATCTGTAAGAACTGCTACTAATGTGAGTTGGTTCCCAAGTAAAGCAACAGAGGCTTGGGCTGTTTTGTGTGTATATTTTAAAACTGTGGCATCACCCACAGCAGTATATTCTTCGTTATGACTGCATGAACAGTTAAAAAAAAGGCAACAATTTTCTTTAATTACCTCAAAGGTTGAGCTGAAGTTCACCTTGTGCAATGAAAAACGTTTAGCCATTTCTGGTTTCACTGTAACTTGCTTGCCAATCTCTGGTCCTCCCACCTGTCAGGAGAGACCTAAATATAGTGTCTTGCTCATGAAGAGGATTTGCAGCAGCAGAAGTCCAGGACTGCTGACTTCAGGTGTAAGTAGCAGCCCGGGGCTACTCATGTTCCAGGATACATTTGAAAAACACCATCTTGTCTTTCTGAAGGCCATCTTTGCTCCTGGACTTATTGTTTCACCAGTGAAGAGTCTTTCCCCCAAAATACAGGAGTTTACAGTTTCCCTAGAATCTGAAATACCCCCCAAGTACTGTTGTACCTCATTCTCCCGTCTGGCAATTCTTGTGTCCTCTTTTCCTATTTTTCCTTTTTCCCATTCCTCACCTTTCTCTCCTTCTCTTTGTCTAGCTCAGGTCTGTCTTCTGCTTCATTTAGTGGCAGATGACATCCTTTCCAATGGGAAGCTGGTAGGAGGCTGAAAAGCTACAATGGGCTTAAGATTTAGCAAACATCCCTGCTTTTTCTGTGAAGCTCAGATTGACACCTCCTTCTGGTGAAGTGAGTATGCAATTTCGGAGATTAAAAGTACACTGAGGAACAAATATTTTCCGCCTTCTTTGGGGAAACTACTGGTCTGAGCTAGGGTTTCACCTCCCCTAACTTCAGTGGGGTGGTCAGTCTAAGCTGGGGGTCTAAGGCTCCCCCCCGCAGTCAACAGAGATGGGCACCTTCAGAGAACAACTCATGCCACTTGCCCCAGGTAAGCTTCTCTTTGGCAATGCTACCATCTCCCTGCCATCTTGGCTATACGGGGAAAACCACAGACATAGGTCAGCCTGCGTATCTCACGCTTAGGTGGTTGAGGCGAGCTGAAGCCCACCCACAGAGCCCATCCCGGGATCCCGAGCAGCAAAGACGGAGCAGTAAAGTCCTGAAGTGAGGGTGGTGGTTCCCCAGAGAGAAAATACTTTCTGCATATTTCTGCTCCCATCAGCACAGTACTAGGATCAGGACAGTGGTGGTAGCTCCTGGATCCTTCCTAGGCCAGGTCAGTAAATCACCTATCTGCTTCTTGCAAGTTGAATGGCATTTATTCTATACCTGAATGGATTTTTGGGGCCCTGTTAGCTGATCCTGGCCTGTACTGTTCTCCTCACCTCAGACGCCTCTTTCATCCTGGAAAAACTGAGAGCTGTGGTGAAGAGCCTGAGCCGCATTCAAAGTGGCTATCCCATCACATGTGCACACACTCTTCCAAACCTGGGTTGGGTTATCGCTGGGTCCAAGAGGTCCATGATGACCTGGCATAATTCTGAGAAGTTTCTGAACTGATCTGCTTCAAGTGTTTTGCTTTGCTGGGGAGATGCTTACAGACTGTCTGTAACCTGGCAGCAGGCTGACTGCCCATCCATGTACTGCCTGCCGGCCTTTCCAAGTCCCTCAGTCACAGCACGCCTTTACACACAAGGACAGTGTCTGCTTCCTAAGCACATAACCTGTAATTCTCTCTAAATGAGTATCTAGGAAAAGGAGATAATTTTGAGAGTGGTAGAACTCAGTCCATGTAGCCTCGTACCCTGTCCCTAACAACAGACAGCAGTGCCCACATAACACGCTACACAAGAAAATCCAAAGTAAAGTAATACTTCCCCTCCAGCATCTGCACGGCTTCTGGCACTTTTGATGATAGCAGTGGGGTAGAGTAGTGGCTGGCAAGCTTCAGCCTGTTTGCAAGATCATCCATGAAAGGTCTTTCCCAATTTTTCAAACTCAGTGGCACAGTGCTCACTGCATCCTGCCACCGGAGGTGAGCATGCCCCTCCTTAATTCTCTGCCTTTCTGAGCAGTTCAGTTCATAATCTGCATCTCAGTGAGTAGCCCCTCTCGAAGTTAATTAAAAGACAAACTGCAGCACAGAACATTAGTTTGCACATGGACCAGGAATGAAGGATCACTGTGGTCCTGCAAAATTAGCAACAGATGCCCAAACAAATCTCTAAGCGGACCTAACTAGCATGCTCTGGCAACAGATCTTGTCTCTTAGAGAGTACTACTGGACCACAACTCTGGCAACGGCAGCAGTGCTGGCTCTCTGTGATTTCTCGTTTTGCAATGTTAATCAGTTCAAACAAAGTTAGTATGATTGCTAAGAACATACAGCAGGTAGCAAAATGTCATTCCAGACCTTTACCTCTGCAGTAAAACTTTCATCTGCTTTCTACGTCAAAGCAAAAGGTATGCAACTGGCAGAAGTGGTGGGGAAAAGTGACCAACAGCCTCCTGCTAGTAGAAGTTTCCATCCGCAGAAGAGATCCAACATAAAAATTCCCATACATCCAGCTGGCCCAGAGCGGCAGCTCTCAGTGCCTGTCTTTTAATTGCTTCCCTGAACACCTTCATGTTTTTGCCCTCTGCTCCCCACAAGTGTGAGAAGAGATAACCCTCCTCAGCTATTCTCTTTTTGGGCTCTCCATTACAGCACTCCTGCAAGCTTCCCTTAGCTCTGAAACCTGGAGAATATTTCAAATACAGATGGTTTTTTCTGAGTCTTGCTGCTACCTGTAGCACTTTTTGCTCTGGTCCACTTCTCTCTCCTCTTTCATTTCTCTTACCTGTTTTGCATTGGTTTTGGAAGCTCTTTAGGCCAGGGGCTGCATTTTTGGTCTATGTGTACAGTGGTTACACATCTCAGGGACGGAATCTGGTCTGGGAAGACACATGCAGCTTACAGCCCCCCGAACCCTGTATATGTAAAAATACAAGGGTCAGCCCTGGGGAATTTGTGACAGAAGTCATCTCTCAGTGCCTTTCCATCCAGTCAGGGGACAGGGAACAGGCCAGCAGGCAAGGGGTAGAAGGTGAGGTTGTTATGACAAACTTAACAGGAGTCTTTGAAGAGGCAGAGACATGGCCTTGCTAAGAACACTGCTTCCTCAGCTAAAAACTCAGGCTGGAGAGAGGGGCGGGGGAAGCAAAGAAAACTTTGAACATCTTGGATGAATAAGTCAATAAATGACTGTTTTCTGTTTCCTAAGAAAGAAATACACCAAGGAAACAGCCTAGCCAAGTATCTACTAAATAGCAAAGAGGAAGAAGAAAAAGTAGAGAGGTATTTTAGTTGCTATTTCTCACAAGGGAAAATGACAGCATATGTGGAAAGAGATAATACCAGAAAGATTCGGCTGAGGTGGGATGGGGAAAGATAGAGAACTGAAGCACTTTCTATAAGTAATGCTAGCAAAGCAGGCAAAAAAGGAATCAGATATGAATTATACTGTCATAAAGCTATGGTAACACAGCCGTGAGCCAGAACAGCAGGATTTTGTCTGCGTGTGTGGGCAAAGCCAGGCCAAGTCTCCAGCCAAGAAGGGATCCATAGGGGTCAGTTAAGATTGCTCAAAACTGTTTTCTCTCACCTTTCCCACCTAGGACTTTCCTGCCATTGGTCTTGAATTCAAATGTTCACTTTATGTGTGTGCACGTATGTACACCCTGGAGGGAACCAGGCATATGCCCCAGTGCAGAGATGGGACTCGGCCAAGGTGGCCCTGGAGCCTGGAGCGAGAAGGACTTCTCATGTTTTGAAGACAGCGATCAGCTGCAAACCTGAATCTTTGTGGCTCACCAGTGCACCCACTGCTGAGATCATACTGACTCTGCCTCAGCCCAAACTTTATGTACACAGGGAGAAGAACATTTTCTTGTGGCAGCCAAATCCCCAGGTATTTGCACCACAGGGACACTGCAAGGAGGATGAGTCTAGGAGACTCTGGCCTTGGACACCTTATTTTCCATAACCTTGCAACTTGTAAGGTGAGTTACACCATTGCAAAGTCGACATAAAAAGCTGTCAGACTGAAGTGTGAGATTGTTTGACAACGATATTTTGTACCGAGCTAAACGATGACACTAGACAGAAAGCACAGAAAAAAGGTGATGCTGTTCTGTTGTTAGAGCAATAGAAGGTCCAAATTTTCTATCATCAAGAAAGGCACAGTTACAGAGAGTTACAATGAATGAGCATCTGATAAAGAAGCTACTAAGCTTGGCTCATGTGCCAAATTCCCAATGAACATAAATCAGTACAGCCCCACTAACTTCAGTGATGCTGATTTACAACAGCTGATAAATGAACCGGAAATGTTTCCATTTAATTGGGAGAGAGGAAAAAAAAAATAGTTCAGGGATACTCTTCTTTAGCTGAGCTAAGAAAAATGGGAGTGTGCTTCCAACGTGGACATTTTTTAGAGATGCCTCAACAGGACAGATTTGTGTCTAGATCCTGTTCATACATAATCCACAAAAGGAGCAGCTTGCAAAAGCAGACCTTGGACTGAGTGAGGCTAAGAGCAGAGCTATCAAACACAGGATGTCTTGAAACAAGGAACGAGTTGAAAATGTGTAGCCAGTTCAGAGGAGAAGTTTAAAACAATGATGTTTTCATTGCAGTAAATGAAAGGGCTCACTTGGCATCTGCCATTATAAACACACAAAATGCCGTAAATCCCAAAAGACTGAGCACGTGTAATTGGGCAGATAGCAAAGAAAGCAGCTTGGACAGTGCATTAGCACAAGCTGCTTAGGGAAGGGGTTTAGAAAGGAAAATCACGAGTACAAGCAAATGGAGTCAATAAATGAGAAGGAGGGAGGAGATGACTCAGAACAGAGAAAGGGGTTGCTGGAAGGCACAAAAAAAAGTGGCAGCGAAGTCACAAAATTTCAAAGCACAGGCAGAAACCAGGTCTGGATTCGCCGCAGCATTTACAGGAGCAGTGCCTTTGCGCGGTGGGAGCCGGCTTGCCCCGGCCAGCGCGGAGGGAGGCACGCCGCAGCACGCCAGGCTGAGGATCCCCGGCAAAGCTTTAAATAGCCCTTCCGACGCGCATCCTGCCGTGGTGCGTATTAAAGCCACGGCAAAGCAGAGCGGATAAAAGCAAGAGGCCGGATAACGAGACGCTAACAAGGACTAGTTTTCAGAGGTTCCCGGGAGGCTCGCTCTGGGATGACAATTAACCATTTCCTAACTAAACTTTATCTGTTTGTACAACCCAGGGCTTATTCTGCCTCTCAGAATACAGCCTTCAGGCTCAGAGGCTCCAGGTGAGACACAGAAACCCAGTCAAAATGACCAGAAGTTATATACTCATCCTAGGTTAATACCGGCGGTGCCATGAAGACTTCATACTTCATTTTTGCTTTACGTAAAGAATGAATGCCTGGTCATGTACCAGTGTTTGCACCTGTACAATTCCATAACATTTTAGCAGGTTAATGAAACGTAACCGGTTTTATCTTGCCCTGGCCCTCTGAAATCTCATGGGGAAGCCAAATGTTTTGCTAGAACTTTGAAAAATGCCATGACAACTAGCAAGGGAGATAAACGACCTCACATCAGAAAATAGCATCTTTCTTGCAATCTTATCAAATGCAACTATATAGCATAGCATACAAAGTATACGTGGGCTGAAAAACTAATGAGGAGACGTTTATTTGTGAAAAAAGGTAGCTGGGAGGCCTGATTTGTATAAAAGTACAGGATATTAAATACAAAATACTCTCCATACCCTTGTACCTCCAGGGGACAAAACACATTATGCAGAAGTTTGAAGACTTGGTCATAGTTTTTGGCTAGGGAGTAGGAAAAAGAAAATCAGGTATCACTCCCCAAACCCCTAAACCTTAGGAGCTTTTTTCCCCAGAAACAGTCACCGCCTTGAAAGCAGCTCCTTTTACAAGTTCTTGATGGTGTGAGAAGAATTTGGCAGAGAAACTTTTCCTTCAGAATGTTGCTTTTTGAGTGGTTTGTGATGAACATAAAAGCAATTATGTAGCTTCTGGATGCAGACATAGACAACTCATTCTAATTTATACTGCTTGAAAACTAGATTTAAAACAGTTTAAATAGAAGTGAAATCTGGTTTGCTGAGTCAAAGGAGTACCAACACTACCACAAAAATGTTGAGAACCCATCTGTGTCTTCTCCCAAACAGAATAATTACAATCTTTCCGCGTAAGGAAGGAATGATAGCTAGCTTTGAAGGTGTAAAGAAAAAATGAGATAAGCACAAAGTACAGAGAATGAAGCAGTGGCAAAGCCAAACTTCTGAGTTCGGGTAGGATCCTTGGTTCCTGCCACAGTCTCTTAAACCTTGGCTATGCTTCCTTTCTCACAACATCGGTTACAGAGGGGTCCGAAAACGCTTAACCAGCTGAACAAAACCAACACCCACCCACCCCAAACCTGTTTAAAGGGTGGCCTGTACATTTGTGGCACGTCAGCACGTGTGACGGGTGAAAGAGGGAGCTGTGCACCTCATGCTGCCTGGCTCCTTACAGCGCCCAGGAGCCTTTGGAGTTGCTGGTAAGTTGGCTGAGTCAAGCCTATTCCTTCCCACACCTGTAAGCACTGCTGCAGAGCTCAGCATCTCCTGGCCACGGAGGTTAAAACAGTTTATCCAGCAATAGATTACCTATCTACACTTAACGACCCATGTCAGATCTGCATACTCCAGAATATTAGCTTTTAAGATAATATGTAACATTTCAAAGTAATTGTTCATATAGCTGGGATGCAAAAGAAGAGTTTGAAAATAAGCACACCTGAATTATAGTCTGCAGCAACGCCTTGTCCTACTGCAAAGCAGCCTGCCTCGCACAGGTGATCACGAAGCAGGCTGCAACTGCTCAGCTATCTGCACCTGAGCCTTCAGCGTTTAATACATTACAGTTGCCACCCGGCTGAGCCAGGAAAGGAGGGAAAGCGAAGAGGTGTCTGGGATGATAGACAGAATGTACTTTAGCTCTGAACTGAAGCAGGCAAAACATTTCACGTAAGCTCATTGAACTGAAAAAAACTCCTGAAGTATCTCTTGATCTGGGGAAAGACATTTTGCTCATAAACCTGTAGTAGATGACCATAAATGACCAGGAAAACAATTCAGCTTGGCAGACGCTGTACTTCCTGTTGAAAAACTATTCCCAGAGAA
>NW_010561225.1:15042-29016 GCF_000687285.1 Phaethon lepturus | reverse complement strand
ACGCTCTTGGAGGCAGGCATTAAAAATGCATCAGATCTCCTGGGGCTTGCAATAAGAGGCTAAGAGCAGGCAAGATACAACTCCTACAGGGGAAGAAGGGATTGTGTTTATTCCATTGAGATCAAAGCCTCTCTCCGAAGAGCAAGGTCTCCAATGTTGAAGCAAGTTACACAACATGACGGGGTGTTTGTACAGCACTTGGTGGGGAGGTGGCATAAACAGCATCTCATAATCTGATTTACGTCACTGACTCCATCTTGCACTTATTTTGAAGGTTTTTTTCAAGTCACCATCTTGTGAGAAAGTAGACAGTACTTTAAGCCTACTCCAACCATTCTTTATTATTTTTTAAATAGTTTACTTTTTGAGGTAAGGAGTGTCTTTGAATATACAGGTGCAGATACAGCCAGCTATGATGAACAAAGATGACTAGGACCTCAGCCGTCGCTTCTATTGTAATATTCATTATTGCTACAATACTACTATACTATATAGCATTACTATAATGCTATTATATTAACTATATTATAGTAACTGCTATTATAATAACGTTAATAATGTCTATGGCAACAGATATACTAATAATACCCACTACTGCCACAAAAAGCGGTGGCTTAGTGATTCTAATGCAGGCAATCTTCCCTTTCCCTCCCCTACCCTCCCCTCCCAAGTAAGTCAGCCCAGCAAAGGCAGTCTAATTTTTTGGCAGAGAAAGGCCCATTGAAGTCAGTTCCCTGATTGTTCCAGCTCGAATATGCAGGTCTTTGAGCTGGAAACTTGATTATTATATTAATAGAAAGAAAAAAAAAAAAGGGTCTTTCTCAGCACTTGATGCAAGACAGAAGCACTATTGCACAGGGAGTATGGTTCCTAACTCAGCAGGAGTTGGGAGCTGCTGCCTTGCACAACCGTGTGACCTCTCTGATCAGGTCTGATGAGAGGTGTCTTGGTACCAAGCACCACTTCCCAGCTCCTGCTGGATTCCTCTGCTGAACGAAAATGGGCAAACTGCCTCTCATTTCCATGCAGGTTCAAAACTCAGCAGGGGCTAGAGAAAGGTAAGGCAGTGCCTCAAAAGAAAGGTGCAGCTCTGTTTCTGCGAAGTGAAAATCTCTGCCTTGCGTACAGTCAGCTCCTCCCCTGGTGTGCACATGAGACCAGCAGGTCCTGCTCAGTTTGGAGTCAAGATGTCACCCACCAGCTGCTTGGCAATATGCTACCCCTGAGCAGGGCAGGGATCTAGTTTTCCCCCTGTATTTCTCCCAGTCTGATGGTAAGAATCCAGCTCATTGTGTGAGATCTTGGCTCATACAGTGCTTATTCTCTTGGCACGGTGTTTGTGAAATGCAATCTGCCACATACTGCAGGTTTCTTGAGGACTTACATTATTGTCATATAAAATGAAAACATTATCCTCCATACATTCCTGTTCCACACATCTTACAGGCTACGATCCAAGCTGGCTAGCGGGCAGCTCCATGCATGGGTCAAGAGCCGAGCGTGTGTTCAAAAGAGCTCCCTTCCCTCCACTCGGAATCCTGCTGGCCAGAAGGCACATCGCCAGAGCAGAGAGAGCTTGAGGGATGCTTTATGCCCTTGTCTAGGCTACAGATAATGAGGAAGGTCTTTAGTCTCCAGGGCTGTCAATCCAGCAACTTCTCATCTGCATTAAAATTGGTCAAAAGATGTTTTTAAAAGGAAATATAATGAGGGGATGCACTTAGGAAAATGAAAAGCTTGGCTGCTTTTTTATCACTTCTCAGGCACTTTGTATCCTTCTCTGATGAGAGCTATTGTCATTCAGGGCAGCTCATCGGCTCCTTGTGCTGGGAGCAGATATGGGCTTGGCACCTTCTTCCTCTCCTGGTGACAGCCAGATATACGCTCCGCTCATTTCCTCCCCGATAAAGCTTGCCATCTTGCTTCGAAGCTTCTCATATTTCATTTGGCTTGTCAGATAGAAGCCCCCGGTACAGTCCGTTCACGGAGATCATTTTTTGTTTTGTCATTATATTAGCAACAGAAGTTTCTGAGTTGCCTTCCCCTCTTCCTCACTCTCCTTGTTCCTGGATAAGCGTATGGCTGCTGTAGCCCGTTTCATCCAGGGCTCTTCCAAGTGCTGTTATAGGTGCCGATGAAGTCTTGCTACTCCCTTGTGTGACCTGTAGGTGTTATTCTCATTAGCTGAAGCTCCGGTCTGAAGAAGTGAGTGGTCTTATTTGCAGAAGCTGCTGACTGCCTTCTGCTGCCATGGGGTGTTGTCCTTGGCGTTATGGCCATGAGTGATGGGATTGAGCTGGTACCTGCCTCCACCCCAGCCTCAGCCCTTGTGTAGAATAAGACATTCTTGTTTCACAGGATTTTGCTGCAAAGGTAGAATAAATTTGTGATTGTGAGACTATCAAAGAGTATGGCAATGATGGACCTGTAAGAAGAAACACATAAGCTGTGTAATTAGGATAAGCCCCTTCCCTGTTAACAAGTTCTGCTCCACAATTATTCAGTCAATATGCTGTCAGTTTATAAAAAGAAACTTTTCCAGGATGGTTACGGTGCCCACACTATCACAGAGATAAATTTA
This sequence comes from Phaethon lepturus, assembly GCF_000687285.1. Classification (NCBI taxonomy): domain Eukaryota; kingdom Metazoa; phylum Chordata; class Aves; order Phaethontiformes; family Phaethontidae; genus Phaethon; species Phaethon lepturus. The sequence continues at coordinate 26,435 of NW_010561225.1, read as the reverse complement.
CGCTACCATTCTGCTTTAATTTAAGCTCCTAACATGATCTACCAAAATGCTAGGTGCTTGAGACTTGACTATTGGAGATGCAGAGCACCAGTAGTTCCCAATAAAACTGGAGTAATTAGAGCTGAGGTCAGTCTGGCTCATTATATTCAGCTTCTGCATCACTGGTTTGTTTGTCCAAACATCCTGCAAACACACTCAAAGCGTGTTCTGTTTGTTTTAATGCAAAGGGTGTAGTGTATAGGTCTGAAAAGATGGGCATTATTCTCCTGTCTGACTTGTCTGCACTTAGTATGAAAGAAACTTTCTTCATTATTGGTGCACCAATTAACTGACATCAAGAATGACAGGACGAGACAACAAAAAGAAAGTAACCAAACCAGATAATAGTCTCTTTTCATTGGTGCTGCTGTCTTTCCCTCTGTGTAAAGCTGGGACTTTCTGAAAGGGCTACTCAGCAGCCCATTCAGGAGAACCATCTCTTCCCTCATTAAAGTCTATTTCAAGCCACTGTACGGCAGAAACCAGACTGTCTGAGCTCGAGGGAAGACCAGTCTTCATCAAAATGGGGAAGAGATGCAAACTGAAGTGGCAGTGACCATGTGGAGTGACTCGGGAGCTCTGGCTAGGAGCAATGCCAGCCCTGGGTGGGCTGAGTTTCCTTCCGGCTGGGGAGGTGCTGGGGGATGCCATGTGTCACCATGTCCAGCTAAGGAATCCTTCAAGAAAACAATCGGGTAAATATCCACTTTTCACCTTCTCCTTCTAGTTATCGTCTTCTCTCTCCCTTCCCTGGAACCTCTGTTGCTGAGCGTAGTGAGCAAATATAATTAAAAAACCTTCGCCAACTTTGTAGAAGAGCGGGGGGTTTTAAGAGGCGATACCTTTTTTGAGTGATGTAGCCGCTCGGACAATATCTGAATGTAAAACCTCAGTTGACTCTGAGTTTACATTTAGCTATGACTACAGCACAGAGACACACACATGCACACACTGTGCTCTTACTGTAAGATTCTTGGTTTTTTCCTTCTTGTTTTCCCAGTTTCCTCTTGACTGAATATCAAAGGGCTGTTCAGTGTCCATCTACTGTCGGACACTATTGTAGGGCTGGAGCTACAGGGATGCAGGCATTTTACCACTCTCCATGGTGGCTTTCCACAGAGTCACTCGTTTCATCTCTTCTTTTGCCGCGGTCCTTCTTGCTTTCCCTTGCTTGTAGGCACAGGGCAGCGGAGGAGGACAGAAGAAGGCAGAGTCCTCGACTCTCATAGGAGTGGGATATAGATGTAGAAATCGCCTCTGCTCTCCAGGCAGGCTGCCAGCCCAGCTCCCAGATTTCCCAGCCGCAGCAGTTCAGACCTGGGCAGTCGTCAGGAATGAGTGACTTCGGAGCCTGGCTCCTGGCCAAAGCTCCCCAGGCAGCTCATTGCGGTAATCCCGAACTGTAACTGGGAGGGGGCAGTGGGAGAAGGTCTTATCCCCACCACAGCCCTGAGGTTTTGTTAATTTAGGATTATAAGAATAATGAACAAACCCAGAAGCTTGCCTCCTCTATTTAGTTAGTTTGGGGGTTGTAGCTAGTTATCCTTTATTGTCTGTGCAACGTATTCCCAGTCCAGCCTCTTACCAGAGGTGCTTAGCGATGCAGAGCACATAAGGATGCCCATCGGTATTGATATATAGATTCCCAGCACATCTATTGTGTTTTACATGTCTTGCAATTAGCTTTTGCTTTATCTGTTGTGTGCCTACCTCGCCGTACGTGTGCCAGGAAAAAGAAAAGAGTCACACTGTGGAGCGGGGGGTGGAGGTCTGAAGAATTACTGCGGGAAAGGGGAAGGCGATTTGCACTCTGATGAAAGCAGTGCAGGGCCAGATCCTGCCCCACACCGTGGCTGTGGGGAGGAGCCGTAGCCCCGCACTGCCCAGGGTGATGCCTACTGTAATGGATGCTCAGTAAGGCTGGGGGAGAAGTTGGGGTGTGCAGGATGGAGCAGTACTGTAACCCTTCAGCAGCCGTGCCGGCATGCTGCAGTGATCAGACAGCTAGGAGAAGAAGAGAGAGATGAATGGGGAAGGCAGGGAATTTTTTCTGATGTTCTGAAATACGCGGAATTGAGGCCACAGGCAGGTTGTATCAGTAGAGGCAAATAGCCCAGCAGGTAGGACTGATCTAAGGGGTCACCATCCGCTCCTCCTTCACAGTCACTGCGGATTTTCCCTGCGGACCCTACTCCCTCCTCTAACCACTTGAACACCCACGTTTTCCTCACATGGGCTGCTTGTTGCGGCTGTGGGTCCTCAGGACCTCTACTAGGAGGTCTCCCAAGGGAGCCCCAGCCCCTCTTGCCGGGGACAGCTTGCCGTTTGCTCGCTTTCACAAAGGAGGACCCAGCAGAGGCACGGGTGTGGGCAGGCAGTGTCTGGGCACACCAGTGAGCTCTTCCCGACACCCATGTGCTCCTTTGATGTACCACACTCCCCAGTGGGCACTTTACATGTGCTTTTAGGCACATGCTCTTCCCTCAGTAAAAGCACATCTCATGCTCTCCGTGCTTTGTGAGATGAACAAGACATCACTGAAATACTCAGGCCATACTGATATCAGTATGGGTGGGTCAGTGGCAGGGTCAGATTTGGACTGCAATTTTACAGGCATAGTCCAATACACCACAGTTAGTTATCTAAAAGTCTACTACCAGAACCTCAGTGAGGTATAAAACTCACTGGTCTCCAAGGAATTGGATGTTGGTGGAGGATCTGGCTGCCAGCCCGGACTCAGCTGAGAAGCCGGCGCTGTGTTCTGCGCCACGGTGCTAAGACTGGTCCTGGGGGCACTACTCAACCATCCAAATCTGGCCTAAGACTCTACGTTGCACTGAAGTCCTATAAGAGAAGAAGCGGGCTGCATTTTCAAGCTAATTAGGGCTTGCTCCAAAGCCTCCAGCAATATGCTTATCAATAAACACAGTGTGGACGATGACTCCAAGCCATTTTGCCGTGCCCTCCGTTGTGCTGCCAAGTGAATAGTACTGGAAGCAAGACCCAGGGACCCGGGAAAGGCTCGGGAGGATCCCCCCACCCCGCGGTGGCTCGCGGTGTCAGGATCCCTCTGCTTTATGTCCTGAGCGGTCATTCAGATGTGGGAAACCAGGAATATACTGCCAGCAGTCCATAAGGGGAGCCTCTTACCTATACCCTTACTCTTCCCGAAACTGTGTCAGGCAGGGGGAAAAACTATTTGACTGACTCTATATTGCTACTTTCACTTGTGGTCTGGAGAACGGCATTCATCCTGTACTGAAGTCATCCGCTGTTTGCCCGAAATGTACTTCTAGGACGTGCCAGACTCGGTCCCGGATGCGGTGCTGACCCTGACGTGCTCCCGCTGGCATTGCTGGTACCGGCCTGTGATCAGCCACAGCTGGTGCTGAGGGGACAAGGAAGAGACAGCGGGACAGCGAGCCTCCAGAGCTCCCACGGGAGCACAGCACGGTGTGACCGGGTACGACCCTTTTGCCTTTTTACCGTCGCTCCGCCAGCAGAGCGGTGGCAGCGGCGGCTGCGCTGCCTTCGGCTCCAGCCACCACACGCCCACCCTCGGACGGGAGGAAGGCAGACGGGCCGGGGGGAGCAGGGGAAGGAGCACGTCCAGCTGAAAGGAGCGCTGCTCCTGCATTTATTTTTTCCACTGCCATAGGCTCGTGTTCTTTTGATCGCGCCAGGGTGACAGCGAGCTATGGCCGCCTCCGCCTGGCCCTCTACCCTTAATTACCTCACCGCCACTCTTTTTCATTCACTGTTACCAGTCCGCATCATTCACAACCTTGGATCACGGATGTAGGCAGTGGTTTCTCTTGTCCCCAGGAAACCAGTCATCAGTACATACAGGAGGAAGGGGTCAATGCATGAAACGTGGAGGAAAGAGCCAGGAGGACAGTTTTGAAAAGGTGTTGGGAAGTCAGTGAGGATATACAGGGTGAGATTGCCAACTGCGGCTGCCATGTCTGCAAATTATTCTACTAATAAAGACTCCGTTCAATTTTACAAGCATGGTGTCCTTTTATATTATTATCCAGCATGCAGTACGTGAAACATCCACCAAATTATCTAACAGGAAATAAATCTGTAAAAGTGCATAATAAATCCCACTGTAACATCTTCAACAGCCTTCTTAACAAATGGTCTAAGTCTAAGTGCCAAGGACTATAAGATTACACTCAACCAAAGACAGAAATGAATAAATAAATACAATATTGATCTCAAATTCCACTAACAAATCCACTTCTATTTCAACAAAAAAATCAATTGCTCAAAGCATTATCAGATTTCTTATTCTTATTGTCTTAAAAGTCCACCAGCTACCCCAGACTATGAACAAAGTAGGCATATTTTAAAAAGTTGGGGGGAGGGATCAGGGAGGAAAAGAAACATCACAGAGACGAATAACGATGTACGAAATCTTCATGTGTATATATCAGCTCAAGGACTCCAGATTAGAATAGTTTGTTCATTTATTTTGTGGGGGTTTTTTTCTCCAACTGCAATCAAGAATGCAGAGTCTAACAGGAGGGAAAAATCAGGACAAAATTTTCCAAAGTCCCTGGTGCATTCAGGCACATGATTTCCATTAAAATTGATGTGAACCTACCTGTCTTAGAAATACTTTAGCCCAAACCTGCATGCGTCTGATATTTGGAACCTGTTTATATATGTAGTAAAAGGCAGGTCTTCTATATGAAAGAGGGTGGTTTGGGGCTTGTATAGCTCAACTTCCAGCCTATGCCCTTTTACAAACCTCCTGTATAATTCCGGACAAGTTCCCAAAATGTTGAAGAAGATGCGGGGCATTAGACATCCTCTGAGGAGAGTCAAGTAGCTAATCTGCCCCCAGTAGTCGGTATGAAATGCTGGGCACGAGGCCTGTCTGAATTCCTTTCTCTCCCTGGGATGAAGAGCTGCACAAGGGGTATTCCTTTGGATGAAGGATCCTGAAGTCCTCCTCTGAGCAATCCCATCCTTTCTGAACAGTTGTCTCTGGTCTCCAGCTTAGGCACTGGCAAAACATTGGACACCTGGGGTTGGTACCCTCGTGGGTCGTGATCCCACACCTCCCCTGTTTCCCAGGGCTTGCTCTTGTAATTGCCCTGCAGGTAGACACAGGTACAGATACAGAGCCGTGGTTGTACTCTTTCTCAGCGCATTAGGCAGTCTAAAGATACCTTTTGTAGTCCTGAAAGTGGATGTTGTGTAGGTATTTCCAGGGTTAGGCTGGTGTATGGTGTTTCGTGTCACTTGTTTTAATTCCTCACCTAAACACCTGGTTTTCTTCCCAGAGAAAGTTCTTTGGATCTGTTCACTTGCACTAACAGCATATGGTCTACATCTGGCCTTCACTCTAGGCAGCTATTTTTTAATTCTCAAGTCTGGTAATCTGCCTTTGCTATATCTCGTTTCATGTGAGGGAGAGACCAGCTGGCCACGAGTCCTGTTTTCACTTCTCTGTCTTTACCTGTGAAATGGAAATTACAGTGCTTTCCAGACTTGCAAAGATATTATGGGGATAATGCACTGAAAACCTTCAGATGCCGAAATATTTTCACAAAAGGACCTATACAACTTTCTGGAATTGGCCAAAAAAGGTAATCTTTTACTTTTACTCTTCCAATCACCGCAGAAGATTTAACATTGTCAAAGCCCCATTTAAACATGACTGCAAGACATCAAGGCCAAGAGAAAAAGATCTCTCAGCAGCACTGATTAAGGACAAATTAGTAAATGTTTGCTGTTCCTTCAGTGGAGGTCTTTATGTTTCTAACTCAACACCTGTCTGCTGATGGTTTCCTTGCCTTTCTTGAAATATTGATATTATTTGAAAGAATATTTAATTTGTAAATCCCTTCTAATTTTAATAGCCTAATCAAACAAATCCTTTTTTCTTATATAACTTTAAAAATATTTGGTTGGCTAATATGCAGCTCTCGCAGAGGCTTTTTACTCAATTTAGACTCTAACGTTCAGATCTGAATACAATCTGAAAATAGTCTTCTCCTGATGCTGCAGTATTTCTTTCCCAGATCCTGCATGTCCATTTATTCTTTTAAATGACATTTTTAACTCATTCTCAACTTTAACTTTGGTTTAATCACTGGAGCTGTGTGGGTATGTGTTTTTAACTTACTTCACTGGGATTCAGTGCAGACATAAACATCCAGCCATGAGAGCCCAATTACAAGACCATACACTTGTAAAACCTTTTCATTATCTGTGTGAACGCTGCCGCAGTCTCTGATTGAGGCCTCTACACAATCTTGTAGTGAAAATAATCTAACAGGGTCCATTTCATTTCAACTGAGAACCTGCATCTTACTGCCAATAACATCTCCTTACCCTGAAATGGGTAGAAACACCTGTCCTTTTTCGCTTATCAGAACAGGATAAAAAGGAGCCCTTTTGTAAATTAATGTCGGTCCCCGAGTGACTTGCCTGGGAAGTGATAGACGCATGCCCCTCAATAGCAGTGAATGTGAGAGGAAGAACAATCTGCTTATAGGAGATTGGGTCTGATGAGGCAAAGTTGTTCCTGAGGACAGGGAAAGCAGAAGTGACTTTGAAAAGAAACAGCGGGAAGGACTGTCAAACAGCTTATGCTGCATAAAAAGAAATGATGTTATAGAATCTCATCTGAATAGAAACATTTCCATGGTCTGTGGGAACATCTGTAGAAGGTTAGAGAGGTGCTCAGAAAGCATTACTTCAGCATGAACTCAGAGGCTGAGTTTGCTTTCCAAATGGCAGAACCAGACCTCATCTCAGTTTTGTTTAGAGCTGGTCCACAGTAACACAAAGGATACAGCATCTTCTAAGTTTCCCTACCTTGCTTGCATTACTGAGCCACTATAATGACCTCGGCTTTTTTCCTTGTCAGAGAACTTCTTGGTCTGCTTTTGGGAGCCTGAAGGTAATAAAATTAATATACAAACTCCTAAGCTCCTGGTTAAGAACTTGCACGCGCTGTCAGGCACCACGCAGGCAGCCAAAGCCCCGGACTGCCAATGTTAGCAGAGAAGCTCATTTCCCACTGTGGCCAGGGCAAATGTTTATAGTTGTCTTTCAGAAGAGCTACTGTTGGGATGCTTGTGAGTCAGAGGTATCGTTGGGGAAAGACTGGTGAAGCCTCATTTTGCAGAATTGCTACAACTGGAAAAAACTTTGAGTTATTTTATAAATCAAACTTTGGAGGCTCGAAAACAAAACCTAGATGGCAGGAACCTGAGGGTGGCTTCACCACCGGGTCCCATTTGTGGATTCCCATTTCAAGCTGTACGTTGCAGCACACCAGATCCAGAGGAATGAGAATATGAATGCCAGAGACAGAAAGTGCCCTCCTATTCATACGGATCCTTCCCTCTGCAGTCCTGCCCAGCATCACGGCCAGGGGTAGCTTCTGCCCGTGCTCGTGGGGCGGGTGCTGGCCAGGAGCCACGCTGCTGCCCAGGGCTGCTCCTGCAGCTGCATACTCACCCGTCTCACTGGCATTAGGCATTTGCGTTCTGCTGCCAGCCCTCCTCCTTGTAAGTGCATTTAGCGCTTTTACAAGGTGTTAGATTGACTCCTGAGAAAACCAGAAGGCAGCTCATGCTTATCCACAGGGCTGGCGTAGCAGGGCGGCAGCAGTATCTGTTCCTGCCCTGACACTTGCTAGTCGGCTTGCTACAGCCTGCTCCGGCAGGGCTAACTCACCTTCTGCCTATTTTCTCCTCATGCTGCCGAAAAGGTGCCTGTTCCCAGCTAGTAGCTAATGCCTGCCTACTGGAAACTAGGGAGAGCTGGCTCTGCTGGCTTTCGTTCGCTGCCCAACATCTCTGTACCCCTTATGACAGCGGTCAGTGATGCAATGGCAATTCGCCGAGTATGGGACAGAGCCTTTCCTCTCTCCATATGTATTTGTGATATGTCCCAGAGCTTTGGGCACAGGTGATCTCACATGCCATGCTACAGGGTTGTTCTTCACCTGCTGAATTCTTAAGACATTTGCAGCAGGGATTTATTTTTTTTCCCTCATTCCTCTCACCTTTCTTCCCTCCTGCCTCCCATCCAGAGAAAAGACAACTCTTTCTTGTCACCTCCCATTACCTTATGGATCAAAGAAAGCAAGAAGGAAATGATTCTCAAGTTGACATTCTTCTGAAGTTTCTCATTAAGACTATAATTTGAGTCTTACCATATGAGAAGCACGTTTATACAGCACAGCCTTGGGTTGGGCTGTGCTAGTGATGTTTACCAAACCCATGTGTCTGGAAAAAAGAGCATGAGAGCATCTCTAAGATTAAAGAGCAGGAGGGACAAGGTGGGATGTAGCTGCCTGAGAAAGGGCTGACAGTGCAGGAAGGAAATCCCATCTACAGAGACTCGGGGGGATGTACAATTGCTCGCCTGCCAGAGACAGCAACGTCCACAAGGCTGAGTTTGTCTCTTAACACAGGGTTGAAGCCACCGAGTCAAGAAAAAAATAACTACACAGTGGGCTGTTCAGAGAGATTTTCTCCCAAGGCTGTCGCTCACCTCTCAGAAGAGCTGCAGTGCAGGAGCTGGGCTACAGCTGACCAGAGCAACGTGGATTAAAGCCAGTTTGAATCTTTCTCCTTTGAGCTACCCTTTTCCTGTTTACCTAGCCCCTGTCCTTCCCCTGATTTCATCAGCACAAAAAGCCAACAGCAGATAATCTGGCTTCTTTCTGTCAGCCTGTCAAGGTTAGCAGCAGCCACATCGACGTGTCTCTTTGCTTGGCATCCAGTAGCTAGGACAGAAAAGATAGTCAGGCTCCTCTTTTTATTTCTTTCACTATATATTGGCTCTCTTTCTATCCTCTGATAAATTAGTAAGGGGTTTTTGCCGCTGAGTCTTACCCTTTTCTACTCTTAAATCCCAGGGCTACTGAGCTGTAACAATTTAAATGGGTGAGATTTCTGAAAACTGATGAGTGCAATTTTAAATGTCTCATTGAAACACATAACCAAATCCTCCTTAAATCTGCCTGCAGGACAGTGACGTTCCTCTTTGTGGATGCACTGGCATTTTTCTCATTGTGAGGAATCTGATTAACTCAATGAAACTCATAATGCCAATGGGCTGTCAGTCTCTCTTGTTTGTCATGGACTATCTCCAGCGGCTACTTCCAGTAGCCCTTTAGATACCTGTGTTGTCATGTGATACTCAAATGACAACATGTAGGTCCACCTTTCAAGCATTTCTGTGGTATGCAGGTTTAGATGCTTCCTTTGGTTCATTTATACAATTAATTAGTACCAAAGCACCAACTGGCCCTGCCTGGAATTTACTCTTCTTCCTCCACTTAGTTAACTGCACTGAATACTGAACATATTACAAACACTTTATCCCAAAATATTCAGTGTTTACATGGACAGACCAAGCAATGGCAGGAAAGAAGTAATTTTTCTCCATGTTGACTAATGGGAAATGATTATTCTGTGGGACTAGAGGAGTTTTTATCTGTCTCTGCCAGGTGCTTCCTCTATAACCTGAACAAATCCCTCAGGACCAAACTCAGGTCACTTACTTCACCAAAGCAGCTTCTTAGGTGCTTCCAATGCTTCCTATTTGGCAGGGCAATGCCAAATGCTTCATCCCACCTTCCCTTCACCACTGGGTCACCATCGGGGAACACCTCCATAGTCTCAGTGAGAAGCAGCTCCCCAGGGATAGAAAAGGGGCAATATTTTTACACCTGGTACAGGTGCCTAATGAGAATGGATGCCTAGCCCTTGGTGCCATCAGCACCTAGGGGATGGATTTATCTCACGAGTTCTAGGTGCCTCTGCTGTGTAGAAACCTACATCTGCATGAGTTGCAGTGTTATAGTGTCAATGCAGCAAACTAGAGACTTTTAACCCTGCTTCACCTAACCTATTTCATATTCCTTCTTTAACTGAGAAGGGTGGCCCTCTGGAAGCACCTATGCCTGTCGTCAGCTCAGCCGCAGAGCCCTATGTTTGTTCAGGTGGACACCATCCTCTGATCCTCTATTCAGCTGCACACCGAGCAAAAAGCAGAAGCTGGCTTATGCTTATGCTCTCCAGAGTCTCAACACAGTACCTCAAGGCTTGTGGTAGCTGAGACTTTCAGCTCTGAATCTCTGTTCCCATTTAATCCTTTTACTCCTGGGATAGGCTCAATCTGTGCTCATGCCTCATTTGCACTCAGGTGTAAGCAAGAATTTATATTCTGAGACTGTGGGCAGAACTTAACGATTGCAAAAATAAGACAAATGTAACATCTCAGGGACAACTTAGGATGAGACCAAGAAAATGCTGATGAGTGAGGAGGAGTGGGTTGGGTTGGAAAGTATTTCCCTGCATTCAGGAGCTGGCTGAATTTTACCTAGCATGGGACTGCATGGAAGTAGGAAGGGCATTTTTTTCCCATGAAATCTCTCAAGAAAGTATTGTTGGCTTCACTCAGGGCCATTTCTCTATGTCCTCCCTGCCCCCACTTTATTTTTTGGCTTGAAGCTGGTGAAAGTGAAATAACTCAACTTTAAATATATCCTGGCGGATTAGTCACTCATATTCTCTTTCCCGTGAGAACTTTCTATCTTGATCACAAATTAAAAGGTCTCCCTTAGGGCCGACATGTCACAGAGACACATAAGAGTGTTATTCTGGGATCAGTTTCTGATTTGTCATCAGTAAGTCACCTCTCTTTTCTCTTCCTTTCCCTCTCTTTCATGGTTTATTTACAAGTGCTTGTGGGCAGAGTTTGCTTTGCCGCCTTTGTCTGGGCAGAAACCATGGACGTGGAGTCCTGATGGTGCTGGGCAGCACTCGGGTGCTTGCTGGCCTCAGGGTGAGACACAAGCGTGCAGGAACCCAACGTCCTGCTGGTCCTTCTGGTTGTTTCCACCATGGCTGCTGTGCATGATGAGGTAGAGGTCGGCCACCACCTTGAGACAGTGTCAAAATCTGGCAGGAAATTCAGTGAGGCCAAGCAAAAGAGAAATGGACCGGAGAAGCATCCTCCACCCTACCCCAGAGCTTAAAAAAAAGGGAAAGGACATTTCTGCTTCTAGTATTTTCTAACTCCTAGCTCCTTAAAAAACAGAAACTGGGTACAGGCTCTGACATACATTGCAAAATATGGTTGCTTGTGTAATGGCCGGTCTCATCTCTCAGCTGTGTACCAGAAGTGTTTCGCCAAGGTACTGGCAAGTGTTGTACTGTACTTTCAGGAATGTGTCTAGTGTCTGCAAAAGAATTTTTGAGGGCAAATTCTGGGGAATAAAACTGTTAGATAAGCAAATATGATAAATGGTAATACGCCATTACTCATATTTCTTTTTCATTTGAAATATCAGAACTATGACCCACAAGTCCTGG
>NW_010561225.1:8232-15011 GCF_000687285.1 Phaethon lepturus | reverse complement strand
TTTTTATCCCTGCTGCTCCTGTGCTACCTCTGGAGACCAGCAGTCTGTAATTGAGGTATTATTCACTTCAGTAACACATACTGTTGAACCTGCCTCTGTTAGTACCCAGCACCTGAGCAGTACGAGTAGAGCTGCATAGTCAGCAGCAGAGGGAACTCTAATAACAGCCTACAAAGGATGCATAAACTGCATCAATAACTTCCCTTTACATCTGCACTGGAGATGGGCAGGAAAACGGTATATTGATGTAATTTTCAGAAGCATTCAGCATCCAGCTTTAAAATGAAAAATAAGAAAATGATATTTTTTTAGAAACAATTACAATTTTATGTGGGTCAGCTGATGCATTTTGTTCATATCTTTGAGCTGTGATTTAATTTAACCCATCCAGCTTTTTTTTGCAGACAAAGATAATGCTTGCGCATCATTTTGTGTTACTAATGCTGTATAAATACAAACTGGTGTTTAGTTAATTCACGGTGAATAATTCACTAGATGAACAGCATCTAGGATTTGATTTTTTTTTTCTTTTCCTGTTCCTGAACTGCCTACAGACAGCATTTTTTTTTCTTGGTTTGTTTGCTGGTGAATAATTTCTGTAAATAACCCTTAGTCTGCATCATTCTCTGAGCAGTTTGATAAGAGTATGCAAAATTTCAACTAAATGCTGCTTTTTAGTTGGACAGATGTCATACATCGCTATGCCACGCTCTTCTGACATGCATGCGCATTTCTTTCTTCGCTCCAGTGATCTTGTCTCTGAAGCCACTCGTGAACAACAGGTGGGGAAGAAAATGAGGTGAATTCACTTAGCCATTCTTGCTACTTATATTACAGTCCACTTTAGGAGTCCAGCATAACTCACAGATTCACAAAGCTAGGTATTATCCATGCGCATAGCAGGAGGCAATTCCTACCAAAACACCTTGCGTGAAGTAGTAAGTTCTTTAAAGTGGTACCACTAAACACAGGGGAGAATTTTAATTCCTACTTCGAAGTGTGAGGCCCACAAGCTGTGCCCACTCCACGCGTGATGGTGTGCCCACACCACCACACACCACCTCCGCGTGAAGGTGTTAGCGGCTCCACTCGGCTGGGGCTGTTGAAGGCTCTGATGTTCCCGGGGCCGGAGCAAAGATTCCCCTGCCAACCACGGAGAGGACCGCGGTGGAGCAGGTATTTCCATGCAGCCTGTGGAGAGGAGGAGGGAGAGAGCGGCTGGCTGGGCGGTTGGCTGCCGGCCGGGGTTAACCCACCAGAGGAGCGCGAAGTCCCCGGATGGGACGGAAGATAACCACCTCAGCAAGGGGTCAAGTGAGGCAGCCGATGAAGAAACACGGAGAAGAGGGAAGCATCTTTATTTTCCTCTCCTGGGTGGAGCTTATAGCCTAGTTGCCCGGATGCTTATGGCGGGATGATGTCCCAGCTGCACTTCATACTAGTTCTATGGGTTCGTCACGACCAGAATGCAGAAACGGTCCTTAGAAGAGGGACCTGTTTAACACAGGATTCTCCCCCTCCTGTGGAAACCATGAGCTGGGAAGGCAGCCTCCTTGCTACTTCCTTTTCTGGCCCAGTGAATCTTTTATTCATTCATGTCAGAAGGAGCAGCTTTGACAAACAGGCTGTAGAGAGCTTAGATGCTCCCTTGATTTGCGTTTTGGGTATTGCCCTAAGAGCTAAGGAGAGGTGGCTCCGACGCCTTTCACAGAGTCTCCTTGCTGGGTGAGTGTTCACTGCAGAGCTGCCCCGCTGTTGTCTGGAAGGAGGTGAATTGCTTTTCCTTTTGCAAAGACTGTTCTGGCAAATGTTTTTGCAGTGCATCTTTGAATTCAGTTGTTTTGGCCAGGCATACAGAAGACAGTCGAGCTTTTGGATCCTGGTGGGGCATCAACAAAAGCCCTGTTAAGACTGTGTCACCTCTGGCCATGGTCAGAAGCAGGACTTAGAGTGAGAAAGGGATTTAAATATTGAAAACTGAGGAGCTCCTCAACATGAAGGATTGGACAAGTGGCAGTTTTGGGCATTGCAGAATCTTTCTGTGTCCCACTTTAAGTGCTTAGCTTCCCTTTTAGATCTGAGCAGAATTAATTTATCCAAGGTTGCACAGGGAAAGGGAAACTGTCTCTACACATCCTGAGCTGCATCCCAGCTGTTTATGCGTGAGGCTACTCCTACAGTACCAGTGGAATATTTTTGATGCTATTGCTGCAGCCCCTTTCCTAAGAACGAGCAAGGAGCCAGAACGCACTGAAGCCAGTGGCAGGAGCAGGCACAGAGAGAGGGAATACAGTTTTTGGCAGGGAAAGGAAGAGGAGAAAAGAAGCTGAGATCAATTCTCTCTTGGAGGCAGAAATGTGTGAAACGTAACTGTCCTCCTCCGTTAACAGCAAGAACAGCACCAGTGCCCCGTCACCATCATGCTGAGAAAAGACAAAGGAGCCAGAGAGGGCTGAGGACCCCACCCAAAATACTCAAAAGCCCGGGATCAGCAGGCACAGACTCTGTATCATTGGCACTGGAGGTTGGCAGGAAACATCCACACATTCAAATACTTGTCTGCAGAGAAATTTAATAACAATAATCATGGGGGGGGTTGGAGGATGAGAGGGGTGCGGGAGGAGAACGTAAAAAAAAAAATCTATACGAACAAAAAATGGGTTTTCTGTTGGGAAATTCTGTCAGGATAATATTTTTCTGAACTCTGCCTATGAAACTCCTGAGCAATAGATAAGGATCAATTAACAGTGTGCTGGGAGGAGGTAGGTGACTGTCAGAAGGAAGGAAACACCCCTACTTTCATTGCAGTCTGTGGCAAGATTAGAAGCGGCTTCTTAGCAGCCTGAGAAGGCTTCTGCTGGCACGTTGCAGGTTATTAACACGGAAGTTTTCACTTCCTATCACTGACTGACTAATTAGATCTGCATAGTTCAAATGAAGATACTCCGAGACATCCCTTCACAGGCAGAGCAGTAATGCATGCCTCGGCTATTTGATCTCTTCTCTGACATTTATAGCTGGTATTCATGAAAAGGAGCAGCAAGTAGAGCCAGAATCAGTACAGGCAAAGGCTGGTGCAGCTCGGCCCGTGCAGCCCTGCCCTGGCACTTCAGCCCGGCTCTGCACGGCCACGTGCTGGCGCGACCTGCCCTCAGCTCCCACGCAGTGGAGTTGCGCCTGGGTCAGTGGCAGTATTTTCAGTTCACAGCAAGCTACAATTAGTCCCGTAGTAACTGTGAGCACCATGTTATTTGGAAATGTAGAAAGTCAAGAGTGCCGGAGAATCTGTGAACAGGAAATCTTTTTTGTCTTGTTAAAAAAAAACACTCTTAAACCGGAGATATGCGCTACCTGCAGTTTGTCTTCCAAAACGCAGATCTTCTGCTATGCCAAGATCCAGAGTCTTCGGAGAACATAATACACAATATGGTGATTCGCCACGCATATTTGTGTGCATCAGAAGCTTCAACAAAACTCAGACACACCCACTGCCAGTGCCAACACACACTGGTTCTGACTTTCCTTTGCTGGAATTGCAACCGATGCAACATTGGCTTGAAGGATGCAACGTGTATCGGTGTCCAAAATTGCCCAAGAGGAAAGCTGCTATACTAAACTGCCAGTCCTGCAAAGTCCCTTTCCATCCACCTTTCTAGGAAGCCTCACAACCGATTCCTCTCCCTCCACTCTCTCCTTCTCACCCGGTTCCTGGGAGCCTTGCAGTAGCGCCTTCATGATTCTCATAGCAGTACAGGCAAGTACTGTTTGCGGAGTGAGTCACTTCGGTTCGTATGCTGATCACTATCTTATCGCAGGCTGCAGTCAGAGCCGTTTTAATGATGCTCAAACAGCTGAGTTATTAAAACAAACCCAGAGGCAGCCAAGCGTAAAGGAGCCAGAGTGGGCTGAAGAGACAGGGCTGGAGCACTGCCCTCCTCCTCCCAGTGCCGGAGCGCAGCGCGGCTGCGGGCGCTGCTCTGCTAATGCCTGTGGGCTCTGGGAAGGGCAAGGAGCTCTTTGAAGGCCTGGGGATGCTGCTTATAATCTCAGCATTAAATTGTCTTGTCCCACGGCTTGGCCCCATTGGCTGCTGCAGTAGTATGAATGTAAAAAGTAAAAGTACAGTTCTGCCACAAAGGCAAATGTTGTCCCTATTACAGCAGGTCACCACACTACAAGGGCTTGTGACACACAGGCACGATTACCTGTTACTACTCCGAGTGAAAACCATTTGCTTACGGGCAAGGTCTTATTATAGCCAAGCTGAGGTCCTCCTCTGGTTTACTCCGCAAGGATGAATTTTATTCTGGAAGTACTAAATTCAGCTATGTAAGCACTAAATTCAGCTATGTAAGCCGCCAAGCGTTGTAGTCATCCCAGGGCTCACATGCGCACGCGCTCCCTGCTGCCTCCGTGACCGCGGGGAGGAGAGTGAGGGCATGCCCAGAGACCTAGTGAGGTCCTGCACCACCAGAATAACAGTTGTTTGTGGAAGGGGCAGGTTGGTGATCCTGGTTATCCATTTGCGGGTGTCACTACTAGTGTACTTCCCACCTGAAGCATGAAAGCTCTATGCTTATGTGCTGTAAAGGGAGCGAGATTTTGATTTTACGCCCAAGCTTCGGATCTAACAAAATTTGAAGCTTCTCCTGCTCTGATAGGAGATCACAATATTCCCCTGAGATGGTGGTACTCCCTAAGAATGAGAAAAAGAATGTGCTCTCCTATTCCTATTCTCCTGAGACCAAGCCTTGAGCAAATGATAATAACACATCTGTCTTTGCAGTGGATGTGCAAAAGTTTGTGCTGCATGATTCACATGAAAAAGGAGAGAGAGTAGGAGTGAGATGGCCACTTCCCACTTCATATAATACTTTGAAAATGTAGGGGAACAAATTAAAATAAAACCTGTGGGTCTATAGGGGAGAAGTCCATCTTTCCTTCTTTAAGAAAAGACATAGTGCTCAGCCTGCAAAATCTTCTCACTTGCGCTTCAGGTTTAAGTCCCTTTGTATGTCACAGAGGAAATTCTTTCCCTTTATAATCTTCTTGCTGGCCTATAGGTAATTGAACAGCAGATCCACACGGTAAACCCTTCAAAAGGAATTACAAGGATTACATATCTCATATTCACCTCGTTTCACCCTTTGCAGATGTTGAATGCGAGGCATCAGTTTCTTCCTAATCCACATAACTCAGTTATGTGGAGTTTTCTGACAAGACACCTTCCTCCTTTTCCTTCTTTGCCTAGCAACAGTTTCAGGAGAGTTCATGAGCTGAACTCAAAAAGTTATAGAAAACCTAACTTGAGAAGCAGGCATGGCTCTTCGGGAGGGAAAAGTGAGGTCTGGAAAAAAGAAGAGAGGGAAAGTGGAAAATAGGTATAGAGATGAGTCTTCAAGGACTTGACTTGTGAGAGAAGATCATGGCCTGATCCACAGGCTGATATACATTAATCTTAGTATTTTTTAAAGTAGACTGAAAGCCAGATAAACATGAATCACTCCACTAATTGCCACCAAACCTGAGTAAAGGCCAGAATGTGGTCTCATTCTACAGATATTTCATAGCTGCAGATGCAAGAGAGAGCAGTGAATTTAATTAGTGAAGGCATTACATGGAGGTAAACAAAAAAAGACATTAATTTAAAAAAAAAGAAAGGAGTTTCCTGAATGCGTTAAGCCAACACCACTAAGAGATTTGTCAATGCAGTTGCCTAAGGGATAGCAGAGTATATTATCTCCTTAGAAACTGGAGAACATACCATAGGACTAAAGTTGGAAAATCTTTACCTGTGTAAGAAAACACAGGCGATAAGGAACCTTTTGAAAGCAGTAACTTCCCCCTAAACCAGCTGCCGGGGAATACAAACACATATATTTAGAAGCTCAGCAAATGCAACTGAAATTGCATCTCTGTGGGACAACGTTGTGGGTTTGCTTCGCTCCAGCGTTCGTGGTAGCACAGGAAGGCTTGCTGCTTTCAGACCTACCGAAAAGTCACAGCTTAGATGGAGTCAGCAGAAATGTGACCTTTTATAGGAACTAAACACGCCTGCCCTGTGCCCAGGAGGAGTGCCAAAAAGGCAGCGGATTCAGTGACCACAGTGGTGGTGTAATGTGAACGGACAGAGCCTCCTAAGGACGCAGGAGGTCACATCTCTACAACAGGGGCAACAGGGATTACTGATTTCGTAGCAATTGAGTCAGAGCAGTGAGTAACTCCGCTGAATTGCTGAAGTGATGGGAAGCCAGGTTTATGAGCCTACGGGCAGCAGTTCCCCAGTGTGACCAGGCTGCTGTCAGGACCTGACCTGCCATGTGCTGCCCTGTGCAGACAGCTCCTCAGACGGCTGTGTCTCAGGAATCCCTCCCTGCCTGACCGGAGAGGTTTGCAGGCTGAAGCCCTGCTCAGAAGGGATGCTGGAAACCCACACCTGAGCTAGCAGTGGGTCGTTTTCCCCAGCACAAGCAGAGCAGCACAGAGCTTTACCTGGGCGTATTCCTCAGTTTTTATTCGCTCTGAATGTTGCGGCTCATGATGAACTCAGGCCAGCTTCAGTGATCTTGAGATGACTCCTGAACCTGTCTAGCTTTAGCTAGTCTACAGGATCTTTAACTATTAGAGTGACTGCATTCACCGCAGGTGATGTCTAAATGAGTTAGCAAAATAGCTAGTATAGAAAGTCAAGGAAACACAGGCTTCTTGGAGCTAAGTCTTCTGAAGTATGGATTTAGACTGCTCAAGTGTTTAGAAGGTTTTGGAAATGTTCTCCGATG
>NW_010561225.1:0-8201 GCF_000687285.1 Phaethon lepturus | reverse complement strand
AAGAGCGTAAGAGTATTTGTGTTGACCAGTATTTCTTTCTAATTCTGTTTTGCTTTCTCTCATATCTTTTTCTTTTTTTTTTTTCTCTAATGTCAGCCGGTCTCCATGTTCTGGACAGGAAAATCTTAGTTGCACTTTACGTCCTGTGTTTGCAGGGAATAAGTAAACCTTTACTTCCATCCTGACAAATAGAAATCATAGCCTTTTTGCCCTCAATTTGCTGTGGTGCTATCAATTTCTCATTCATACAGCTGCTATCATGCTACCCCAATGGCTGATATTTGTGGAACAAACTGAGAAAGAAATGAAAATTCAGGGCCTGATCCAGTTTGCCTTAAAAGTAATTTCTTGAGGTCAAAGAGTGATCCTTCTTAGGAATAGCTGGGGTACAAACCTGGCACTAATGCTAGGAGCTTCATACCTCATAGCACAGTGTATGAAATTCTTCAACATGGGTCAACAAAGCTGCATCATAACAGAGATCTGCTCTGCAGGTGGCGAACAGAGAACTTGACACTACATTAGCAAAGGTCCAAATTGAAAAGGTAACCATTTTTTAGAGGCATTTTCTTTTCTCATTTGCTGATTTGGTGTATTGTTATATGGATCAGAGGGACTTCAAAGTTCTAGCCAGCTGAGAGTTCTGCCTGCAGATGAGTGGATGGATAGATTAGTAGTTAACCAGTAGCTGGTTTTGAAAGTGTAATTGCAAGCTCAACAAAAAAAGCTGGATTTCACATACTCCTGTGTTTTTAATAACACAAGAATATAACACAGTGTTAGGAGCTGCAGTGCTGCCTTTGTTGCTCACACTCTGTGAAGTGCAAAGCTAAGAAGTCATCCCTTGTGCCCATCAGAGATCCCCACGGAGTTTTGTTTTTCTATATTAGAGGGAATACAGAGCAGAGCTTAATTCCCCCAAAAAACAAGCTATCTGGAAAACAAGGCTGCATATGCTTCTGTCACTGTATCATGCTCATGTTAACGTCCCTAAACTTGAAGATGTGACCCAGAATTATCTATGGTCAGCAGTAGGCAAAAAATGAATATTTCACTGTGTGCTCGTCTACCTGGATCCTTAGTTGTACCATCCATTGAGCTCAGAACAGCTCAGGGAAACAAGGCAAGTGTGGCTGAAAGACAACTTACACCTGTCCAAACTGGCATTTGAATTGGGGATCACAGTGAAGGGCTGACTTCTGTAGTCCCATGATCACAGTCACAGTTTGTGCCAGGCTATTCCTCTCCTTCATTCTGTCCCTACCTTCAATAGCATGCCCTTTAAATGAAAGAGTTGGGGGGAACACTACAGTTCTGACAATGGAGGCTTCATGCAGCCCTGTGAATATTGGAAGAGTCCTTATATATCCGTGGAGGAAAAGTCCTTTTCATGCAGTGCAAAGAGACAGAGGGAGGGTCCATGGTCTGAGCCAGTTGCCTGCATCTCTCTTAGGAGTATTTTGAGTGTGTCTTTCACCCTGACAGGAATAGGTTCTATGAGGAAACCGTGTCTGGTTTCTGATCCAGAGCAGGCTTTTATCACTACAACCAGTTACCAGTCTCTGCTGGACACATGTCATGCAGAACCCATCTGTGAGGAGTATTATTGACAAAGGGAAAAAGAAATGATGAAGTGCATCCACATTCTGCTTTCCTTGACAGTCTCTGCATGCCATGCCGGAGGTAACGGTCACCGAGGTGAGGTTAAGGGCGCTTGACAGCTCACATCCTGTTTGGACTTTGCAGTCATTGCACTTTTTACCTCTTCAACATTGTTATTTTACCCTTTAATGTCCATCATATTTAATGCACTGACCGGATATCCATGGTGCAGCAGTTCAGTTCTGTCCCATTTGTCTTCACAGGTATGAGCTAGACACCCAGCCTGCATGTACCAGCATCCATCTGCAGAACAAGAACTGGATCTTCTCTCCTTCTCTCCCTCTCTACTCTTGAGCAGAAAAAGGAGAGATGACAGACTTCATGATCACGAAACATCCTTATGTAGATAGAAGTAAATAGAGATCTATGATTAAGGAACAATAGGAAAGTTGCAGAGTCAAGCACTGAGAAATCAGAAAAAGTCAGCATCAGAAATGCTTATGCAATCTTAATTTGCCCTGCTTATAAATATACATTGTGAAGTCTCTAATTATACAGTCACACCTTGTTTTGTTTCCAAGATCCTGTTATAGTCAGTGTGCAGGGCAGTCAGTGTTTTCTTGCTTAGCTACTAGTCAATACCCTTCCTTTCCCTTGTGGGTCAATGGGTAAGATTGGCCTTTCAGTTACCGTGTGCTGGTCAAATCTGAGGACAGAATGGACCATTTCTCTCTCTTCAAGAATTCTCACCACTCTCATATTTCAGTGTTTCAAAAATGGTTAACGAGTACCCTGGTAAAGTGAGACATTACATTTGTGTGCAGTGACCAAATTTAACTCTGACAGCCAGTGTCCATGCCCCACATGTAAAACTTTGTGTTTGACCCATTTGGTGGTGAAAGGGATTCCAAGATACAACTTGTACAATAACAGCATCTCCAGATTCATAATTTTTCTTTTTTTTTTTAAAGGGGAGGCAGTAGAAATAGGTAATAGCAAAATCAAAAAGTCTCTAGCCTAATGCATAAACGGATGAGAGGAATAATTTTGGTTGAGCACACTGAAGTAACCCAGAACTATTACAAAAACGGTTCCATAAACAGAATGTTGTTGGAGTCGATGTTTATGGGAGTTCATGTTTATGTCCTTTGATGAGTTTTCTATCAAATGCACTCTGTTTATAAGTATCACTGAAGTAATCAATAAATACACTGAAATCTCACCAATTGGCAAGATGGACTCTTTCTGGCTCCAACGTCATTGTTGGTAATAGGTTCTAGGAGTGGGCATTCATTAAGCTTCTGTTGACAATTCATTTAGCACATTGAAACCTGGTTTCCTCTCCTATGGCTGTTTGGCCTGGCAAGCCTAAAGGGGTCAAAAGTTCCTGAATCTCATCACTCAGTGAGTGGGGGACCGAGCAGGAGAGGGGAATGGACTATTTCAGAACACTGCTAGGAGCAAATTCCTAGTCCAGGTGGGACTCATCTCACTTATCTTCCACCCTCTGAATCTGAGCTAACTTTATTAAGGTAATCTTTAGTCTCCCAGAGAGGGAGAAGTTAACCAACCACAAGTCATCCTCTATCTGTTAGGCATTTTATGAAGATGGATGCCCATTTGGAGGCACCTGTCTTTATCCATTGACTATAGAGAAAACTTTGAGATTAGATGAGAGATATAACGTTCAGATAGCTCAAATCTGGAGAGAAAAATCTCTCCTAAGGGCTTGATGGAGTCTGCTTCAGTGGTACGTTTTCCATTCAAAGGACTAGGACATGCTTCATGTAACAGTTTCATCATATTCAACCTGGTATAACATCCAGCCTTTACTCAGATGGGAGGAATGAATCAGATTTGCTGAAACCTGAAATGTTCTATTACACAGCAGCATAGTATTGGTCCCAAATCACTTTTTATTGGATGCATTGATGAGGGGGAAATAGAAAGGTGAAAAGCTATGCACACTGATGCTGCCGCTTGCAGCATTGAACTTCAGTTCAATGTTAACTCCTTTGGACTGTGTTATCATCCTGTATAACTAAATAAATATAAAGTCATATGCATATCTGGCTACATTCTGCTTTCAGTAACATGGAAAGAATGACTCCCTTTTACCCTTCACCTCCAGCTTCCTTTCATACACACATACTCATGGTACACACATTTTTTACCCTTCAGGCTGACAATGAAAATACTAAAAGCTCAAGAGAGAATCACTGGGAGGACAATGCAAATCTTCACACAAAGAATAGCCTATGTTGTGTTTGACAGTCTCTCTTTTTTCTGTATCCTGACAGATGAACATGGTGTAGCATAAAAGTCAGGAACTGAAAATGAAAGCTAGAAGACAGAAAGGAAGAATAGTCCAAATGAAAAAAAGCAGTGATTGATAACATAATGTAATATTACAGTATTCATAGCAAAGAGCTCTTGGAACCAAACTTATTAATGACTTCAGAGCTGCATAATTTTTATATGTGAAAATACAGCTGCCTTGAAAAGAAAAGCTAAAGCCAAATTATATATCCAAAATCTGTATAAGGGAGAACATTTTTTTATTCCAGATTGGGTAGCCATAACTCTACAAGATTAGTGAATTCTAGAAGGGTTGGAAGCCATCAACAGTGATGTTAAAAGAGCTGCTGTCAAGTATTTCTATAGATTTTAATTTCTTTCTTACCTCTGACTATCTATAATAGCTCTTTTGAAGTTCAAGAACACAACACTTCCCTGCTGGGATTATCCTCAACCATGTAGCACACACAGCTGATCCCCTTTTCCTTCATCCTCTCCATGACTCATTCATCACATCAGAGAGCCTGGAATGTCTCTCAGTTTATGTTCTTTCCTTCTGAACACAGGATTATTGCTGAAGATGTCATCAGAGACACTGTAAGAGGCAGAAAAAGCCATACAGAGCCGAACATCCCCAAAAGGGAGTGCGACGAAGAGCAGGGAACTGCTCTCAGACAAGTTCATTGCCCATTCAGAGAACTCTGCTGCATTATTGGTCCTCTCATAGACTTTGTGCACTGTTGGTCACCTAACATCTCGGTGCTTCTGCTTCCTCCTGCAAAACAGGATTGTCAGTAATAATGATGATAATTTATGACAGTGCTGGAGTCTGAACAGAGCAATGCTTTTCTACTGTTGTAACTGGGGACTCTCTATACAGAGCATTGACATCACTCTGTATAGAGAAGGGTGCAAATAGCAGACACTAGAGCTGTTTGAATGCCACCAATAGCAATTCTCTGTTGTTTTTTTTACTTCTTAAATGAATTGATCCAGGCTGCATGCACAGCCCTTTCAGGAATATTGCCAGCAAAAAGCAATAAGGCAGAGTTTTAATTGTATATTCACTCACAGAAAACAGGTTTGAAGCCTCTGTGCTCTTGCACCTGGGGAAAGTGAATTTTAAATTCACCTTCTGGAAGTATTTGTATTAGATAACTAAGGCTTACACTTCCGCAACTGGGGAATAGAAATACTATCACTAATCATGGTGTAACTGCACAGCTCTCTTGTGAATAGTGAGCTGCCGATAAAAGCAGTTTTGCAAAAATGTCGTCAAATAATTTGGATAAACCGTTCTGAAGCAACCACAATCTGCTAGTGGCTGTCTCTACAAAGCACAGAGAGAAGACCATCAGGCAAATTATTTACTAGCAATTATTCAGCCAGATTTACTGAGAAATGATCTTCTCAGAAACTGGAACTCAGCATAACAAGAGCCTTCATTTTATGATTTAATGTCTCACTGTGTACTGCCATTTCTTGCACCATTTCCTCACTTCTCAAATCCTTAACCACAGGAATTCATTAAAAATCTTTACTTTGAAGTAATTAGTAGTAGCACCTGTACAGACCTCAAAGTCCCAAAAGTAGTCTTTGTCTGCAACAGGTGAGGTATGTACTTATTTTGGATGACAGTCCCAGTTCTGATCTCCCTGGCTGGAATGGGACTAATGGACTTACTTACACTGCAAAAAGAAGGTGGTTGTCATATTTACTTTGCTATTTCTAGTCCAAGCCTCACAAACAGTTAAAACATCTGCAGAAGAACGCTAGGAAAGCAAGGAATGGCATTCAGATGTCCTGCAGTTGACACTAACGCCCTGGTTACAGAACCATGTATCTTCCATAGAAACTAAAAATAAAACCATAAGAGAGAAAAAATACTGACGGGTCTTCTCCCACTGTTCTTCTCCAACTAACACAGGGATCACGACACTGCATGCAGAGGACTGTCTGTTGCAACAGTATGACCTAAGACAGCATCTTCATGGTACAGAACCTTCTTCCTCCCTGCCCCAACTCTTCTCCCTGGAAGTACTTGCAGAATTAAAGGAATAAATGGTATTGGAAGGAAGAGAACAATGAAGAAGATGTAATGGAGAACAATGAAGAAGTTGTAATGAAGAACAAAAGGGAAGTTGTCAGCTGGGATTTGCAATGAGAGGAGGGAATCAAGGTAGTTAAGAGAAATAGCAAGGCTGTTCTCTCACCGACTTCTGAGAGATGTGCAAACAGGGTGCTCACGGGCACAGGGAGTCAAGACCAGAGGGCAGGAGTCTCTGGAAACAAAGCTTTAGGCACCGGGCTTGGGTCTGAGTTTTGTTATCTGCACTGTGTTTCACCTGCCCCTTAATGAGCACAACGAGGCGTGACGCTCCCAGCCGACAACTATTGCTGCTCCGAAGGTTTCCAGGATGCTGTGATGTTTCCTTCCCCCTTCCAGAGCCACGGGCCGCCTGGGGCACTGAGCATACGTGTGCCGGGGCAGAGAAGATGCTGCTCCGCACGCGCTTCCCTGCTCATTAGAGCCAGCCTGACAGCCTGTGGTGAGTGCCAGCTTCCTGCCGGACGCATCCGTGTGCTGGTTACCATTTCGTTTTGGAGCCCGAGAGCACTTCAGAGGCTCCTTGCTTGAGCAGTGAGGACCATACACAGTACATACCAAACCAAGAAGTGGATGGGGGCAATCGTCTGCCTCTGGTGATTGGACATCCTTGTCATCTGGATGAGTTTTTGCAGCCTGTTAGCTCCCAAGACTAAGCTGATATGGTAGGAATGTAATTATAAGGAATACACTGCAGACTAACTAAACGCCCTCCTGTAGGCACTTCGGAGATGCAGCTGATTTAACGCATGGCTGCTGACTGGCACTCCTGAGGGCAACGTGTTTCTGCCTCATTTCCAGAGCGCGGCGAGCGGTATGTGACTGAGCAGTCCGGCTGCTTCCCAGCTGAGCGTTCATAGCAATCCATGGGTTGTCTACTCTAAGCTGAAGATGTTGATGTGAGTGCAATTGTGATGGTGCCTGAATTAAGCCATCAGGTGGAAAAAAAGTTGTCACTGGTGAGTTTTTCATGCACTTACAAGGACTTGAAACTGCTGTGGTGAAGTGGGACTGTTTTCAGAGATGTGTTAAAACTCAGTGCATCTGCTCCGAGTATGATTTTACTATGAAAGCCAAACCATTGCAACTGCTAATCCAGTATATCATCTAGCAGAGCTATTGGAGGGGCAGAGTTCTGTGCTATTTGAATTGTGAACTGTGTACAGCCTTGGGAAGTCTTGCTGGCAAAACTGTTGAAGAGTTTGCAGTCGAGAGTCCTACAACGTTTGTAAAATTAACAGTTGAAATAAAGAAAAAGGTAACACTCCCCCAATTTTCTGTGCCCCGTATCCCCCGAGTTGTGCAAGACCCTCTGTGTTGGTAGCCACTGTCAGCTTTCACTGTCACAAGCTAAGCCAACATATCCACGCAGGTACTGTGAAGCTGTCAAGCGAAATGGAAGCCTGAATTTACAGCACCAGTAATGACTTGTTTCGTTCTGAGCTAAGAGGGCACCGCGCCACTCAGCTGTAGGCCCTTGTGTCTGCTGGAACCAGCTGTGACCCAGCTGGGGATGTCTCCATTAGAAATCCTCTGCTCGGTGCCCGGCTTACATACACGTGGTATGGGAAAGTCCCTGCCCCGGGGAAGTTCGGCCTTGCCATTAGGAAAGACAGAGGAGACAGGGAAAGGAAAAGCTGCTGTTTTGCCAGCGTGCTTTGACTGACACAGGGCACAAATAGAAATTACCTGTATCTGCATGCCGAAGCCCATGAAGTCCTTGTGTTACTAAGCCCACTATAGCTGCACCACAGATATTCTGCGGCACCTTTCAGCAGAGGGTTATTCTGGGCCTGGCAGAGCTCTCCCAGGGCTTTCCTTTCCTTTCCTCTCCTTTTCCGAAGCTCCTGGCTGGGCTCTGAGTTTACCACAGAAGGCTTGCAATCTGCAGCTGTCACAATAACTTTTGCATTGTCTGCAAATACCCACCTCCTTCATATCCCTCCCGCCAGCCAACTGCCTGCTGCCTGTGCTTTATGGATATTTCTGTGTTTTCCTTCCGCTCTGCTCAGCAAACACGTTTGTCCCGGCCCACACCAACAACGGCCGCGCTGAATAGCCATAACGGAAGACGGGAGAGAAAGGCATTCAGCTCCTCTTTGGGAAACCTGCGGCTTAACTGCTCATTGCTGGTATTTCCAGGTCCTTACCGGTAGCTGTGGAGAAAACGCAAAGGGCTGCCTGTGTTACACCC
>NW_010561224.1:160402-167878 GCF_000687285.1 Phaethon lepturus | reverse complement strand
CCAAAACAAAAAAAACCCCCACAAAAACCCAACTGTTGTCATTCTTTAACCAATTTTGGAAGCAGCACTTATTTCTTCCTGGCAGCCACTGAATAGCAATTTCTGTACCGCTTTGGATAAAACATGATAGTTCAATTAATTTTCTTAGTTAATGAGAGATGGTGTCCTTTTTTTGACAGCTGGTACTCTAGGTTTTAGGTTGGTCTAGCTAAATAAAAGCCCTGCTGTCTTGGCTGTTATATGGGGCACTCCAGAACTGTTAGAGCTGGAGAGGCGAAGCTTTGTCCTTGTTCTCTTACACTCCTCACATCAGTGCGCTGGGCACAGCAGGGAGCTGTAGCACACTCTGCTGTTGGACTGCAGTCTGAGACTGGCTGCGGGCTTTCAGCACTCTTCTTGCAAAGGCAGGACTGAGAAACCAAACATCTGTAACCTAAACTATTTGGTATGTTATAAAGCAACAATAAAATGCGTGTAGAGTCCATGACTAAACAATAGCCACAAGTTCAGAGGTCAGCATACTTTAATAATCTTTGCACTGATTTTTATAGGGATGCTTAATATTCTCAGTATTCTATGATTTGTCATAGTCCTTTAATTATAAGCTTTGGGTGCTAAACTGTATACAACAGTTTGGATGTTGCAATCACTGTGCTTGTGCAAATGTATCGAATGAAAAAAATATACTTGTATAAGCAACGTAAACCAAATTATTTTCAATGCACTGTTTTTCTAGTTAGCTGTAGTTTAAGTAGCTCTAAATGAGGGCTGCCATGCAGTTCTTCTGTTGGTCCAAGAATGTTTTGTAATGAAGCTTCCCATGGAGGCAAATGCTATGCTTTGGGCATGCTATCAGACTAGAACTTGGTCCTCAGTTTGCACACTTTTTGATAGTATGTCGTATGATCTCTATGAAGAGCTAAGCGTGTTTTGTTTATGTATGCATGTATGTCAGGTTTTCTGTTTATTTTAAGGAGAAAAACTTGTTTAAATCTTGTGGACTAGATGCTACAATTACTGTACTGGTGGATTTATTGTTTGATTAGCAAAGCATTGATATGAGTGTACTTGGTATTCTTTGTTTCTGGACTTACCTGTGTGCATTTAATTTGTTTATTATTTTTATTTACTTATTTATTTCCTCTTTCTTATGCTAAAACCACCAAACTAAAATTGGCTATTTGGAGACACCTTCCCTGCAGCGATCCTCGGTACCTTCACAAAATCCAAGTGTTGCTAGTAGCTTGTGTTTCTTGCTCATGAGCAACTTAGTTAAATGGGAGCTAAGGACCATTGAGACTTTTCTACTGGGAAAGGAGAACAAAAGCAGAGGAATGACAGCCTGTAGGACAGAGGACTTTATGATACTTTGATCTGAGACCCAAGAGACTCCTTCTTGCAGCTCAGTAATGACTTGGAGAGGGACCTGATATCCTGATAGATGTCCTTGGTGGGGTTGAGCTGAGTTCCTTGCACAGTGGTTGAGGGAAGTCAGGGGGCTGATGGAAGTCAGGAGCTTCCAGAGCTGTTTTTTGGGTTCGGTGGCCTGGCTTCTCCCCAGCCCCAGGGCACGTGAGTGCTGTGGGCCTGGTGTTGTGGACCTTTGAGTTTGCTGGTGGTGGGGGCAGGTGAGTGACTGTAGCTCCACATAGCCTGAGAAGGCTCCCCATGTCTGTCGGTAAATCTGCCCACTTCTGATTCGCGGTCGTTGGCGTGCCAGACTGGGTCGCTTCCTCAGAGGTGTCAAATGCTGCTCATCTTCAGCCTGCGGTTTATAGAAGTAAACCCACATATAAATCTCTCCGGTGCTGTAATAGAACTGGGTCTTCAGGAGTTTAGCAAGCTAGAGCAGATCCTGCAAGATGAGCAGGTGTATATTTAAAGCAATGAAAAAACCTGACTGAGGCAACTTCATAAATTCTCGTTGCTGAATGTATGGGCAAACCAATTGTTTGGCTTGCTATGGCATGAAAATTTAGTTACCTGAGATAATTATTAATCTCTTGAAGGTTGTACTCCCTGCAGCAAGATCAAAACTGACTGATGTTGATACTGTTTATGTTAATTAAGATATTTTTAAATGGATAGCTATAGTATAGTTAGCAATTGTCATGGTTACAATAATAGAAAGAAAAAGCCTATTGGAAAGTTTCTGAGTAAAGATAAGTGTAAAATTTCAATACTTAATAGTTTATAATAAAACTAAAGGAAGTGTCTCTTTCAGCTGGTGATACTGTGCTTTACTGTACTTGCACAGGTTGTGGCATAGGTTTCCAAATCTAGAGCACATGTAGACTATAGCTTGATAGGGAGAAAAATATTCTGTGGTGGCTTGTTACAGTTAGCTGAAGTTATTAGTTCTTAACAAAATTATCTATTTAAGTGGAATGCTGTTTTTCAGGCTTATTTGAGAGGTGTCTATAGAATAAGACTATCATATCTGCCTGTGTCGCTGGCACTGTCTGGAAAAAAGTCTTCAAGGCCTTTCACCTTTCCCCTTTATCTTTTTGGGTCAGTATTCAAACATGTACTTCGGTTGCAATGTTGTGAATTTGACATGTCTTGGCAGATAAGCTTTTGAAAAATGTACCAATTTCTTAAATCACCCCTTCCAAATGCAGTACCTAAGCCCTTGTGCATCCTTTTGTAAATGAAGCATTAATTGCCATGTGATAGATTCTTTCATTACCTGAATTAATGTAGATATGAATGAAAAATTACAATGGTAATGTTTAACAGTACATAATAATAAGTAGGAGTGTCACTATCATCAGATTTCATCTGCAACCAGAAGCGGCAAAAAAAAGATGTATTGGGATTTTTGGGGGTATTATCTCAGATCTCTGAGATTCTAATTAGAGAGTTGAAAGTAAATTCTCTGCTTTTATACACTTCTTTCTCTATGAAACTTAATGTAGAATTTTCCATTGTAAATTCTGTATTTTTTTAAAGGTTTCTTTAAAATATAAAACCGGCTTTTTTGTAGACAGTACAAGTAGGCTTCTGATACTGCATCTAAGCAAGCTGAAGAATCTAACTTTTTCTGTGCATCTCAGTTAAAGAACCATCCATGTTAAATTGCACGTAATTTCAGCTGACTCACTTGAAAAGGAAAACAATTAGTTCCTTTTGCTGTTTCATTGTATGTGAAACTATAAATTCAAGAAGCTGCTTACTATAAGCTAGTCATTTAGAATATTAGTAGAATAGATACCAGTTTGAGTAGCGTGATGTGTATCGGACCCAAGACCGAGTCATGCAGTTACCGAAACAAGGAGAGGGAAAAGGGTTTCCTGCATGCATAAGCAATGCATGTACATTATATAACCTTTAACTCTCCTCTTCCTGCACTTACATTAATGGACTTCTGGAAAAAATACGTTGCCAGATTAGTTCATTTCTACTCTGTCCTTGCTGATAGAGATCTATTTGTCTTTGTACTAGGTTTTAGGTATTCTGTTCCTATAATAGGAGCACAGCAGAGCAATGTGAGGACAAGGAGAAACCCTCTTGGGAGGGAAGGAGGACACAAGGCCAACTTTGAAGGTTTGGGTCTTCCATGCTGTAAGCAGGCACAGAGCCAAACATCCAACTGATAACCAGTGTATCACATGTAGAGGTGACAATGGGTTTGTAATCCAACCGCAACAATGTTAATGACATACTGAATTAGAGCAACCTGTAATTTTAATAAGTGTCTTATGGAAACAGATCCTTTGAAGTTCAAGGGATTTGGTGGTTTTGTACAGGAGAATGTGATAAGTTACTTAAAAGCACAAGCATGCACGTGATTTTGATTTTTACATGTGCTGTATACAGTTGTGTGATTGTCTGGATATTTGCACTAGCTTTGTTGTGACTGCGTTATCAGGGATAGTTGGGTCTTGAGGCTCTTTTGCCAAGTTGTATCCATACCTTTTTGGAGCATTCATGCCCTCCAATATTCTCCCAAAACAAACCTTAAAGTTATGATCTTTACATTTGGACACCTGAAAAGGTGCTCCATACTGGCACTGATAGTGGTAGAGCTTGCTTATCAGGAATTCAGTCCCCTTAAAAGAAAGGGCAGGTTACAGAAGATGTAAATTGCCTTTTCTTCCCCTATCTTCTTTGACTCAGCTTTTAGGGTCTGTGGACCATACTGGGATTACTATTTATATAAAGCTTTTGAGACTTGCTTCCATCTGGCCTTTTCCTGCTTCCCTCTATCCCCTACCCCCCAAAGTACTTGTAGGGCTATTTGGACATTACAGTTATCAAATGTAGTCTATTCAACACGCAAATATTGATTGATAGATCTCCAAGCCTTCATAACAGAACAGGACCAAAAGGAAGCATAATCCATTGGATGTTTATAGAATACTTCCTGCTATCCATGAAAGCCTGCTCAAATGAATAAACAAATCTAATTTTTCACGTACTTCTGTTTAACCTTAGTCGCAGCTGTAATCCAAGCCTAACAGGTAATCTGCTGATGTTTTGGGTGTGCTAAAGTAGCTGTATCTCTTAAGATCTTGCTGATGTCTGCCAGTATTCTGCTTGCTCTGTGCCTTGCAGGTTGAAGAGGAAAACGGAGCTAGTCAGGATTTTTTTTTTTTATGTTCCCAACCCCATCCATGTCTTCAGCATTAGGATGCCTCAGACATACCAAAGACTCTGAAAGCTGGTCCTCATCCTTGCACTTCTAAGGCATTAAATACCTCTGTGAAGTGCAGGCACAATGAAGTAAAATGAACAGCAGGGTTATTAA
The DNA here is from genome assembly GCF_000687285.1 of Phaethon lepturus. Taxonomy (NCBI): domain Eukaryota; kingdom Metazoa; phylum Chordata; class Aves; order Phaethontiformes; family Phaethontidae; genus Phaethon; species Phaethon lepturus. Next base: position 163,128 of record NW_010561224.1, on the reverse strand, counting down.
CGTCGTGGAATATCACAGGTATATGCAACCAACTTTCAGATACTTTTGAAACCACAGGAAGAACTTGATTTTTTTGTAATTAAATATACAGTTCTCCTCATTCTATCCCTGTAAATAATCCTATCAGCATCTCAGTTTGTAATTCCCTGGTCCTAACCCTACAGTGCTCACTCTAAAAAAATATAACTTTGGAATTTTGTTATCTGCCAGTGACTATCAAGGTGCCTAATGTTTAAAGAAGAGATGCATAAAAATGCAAAATGGTTCACGCAGGAAAGCTTGAAATAGTGAACTCTTCCTTCTTTGCAATCCATTCTAATTTGTTCCATGATTCTGTCATTTCTGATGGAAATACTTTTGCAATTTGGTGGATGAAAAAAAAAATCTCAGATCTGTGTAGAATGTAGGTAGTTTTTAGAGCTGTATGTGTAATGGGAGCTGCACAAAACCATAACCCATCACACTTTAAGGTCCAGCTTGTCTGCGTTTAAAAACAAACCATAGATTTTTTGAGTGGCTATATACATATTGCATCCTGTTATATAGGAAAACCATGCTCATTTTTCCTTTCAAATAGGAAAATTCTTTAAAGTCTTTTGTCTCATTGGGATAATGTGAATAGAAGAATGGATCCTTAAAGTGCATTTCTCTCTTCCTACAGACACGGCATCAGAAAGGGAGTCTCTGTCACCAGATGTTGACAGCTCTGTATTTTGTTTTTTTTCTAATACGCTTTAGCTAATAGATTTGTAGATGCACTGAAATGAGTTTTGTTTATTTTGTCCTACTCTGTGATTCAAACTAGAGTTTAATGCCCTTCTTGCATAATTCTTGTAGCATTAGACTAGGAATGCAGTATAATGCACCTATAAACACTAATGTAAAGGCAGCAGCAGCAACAGAATGACTGCTTTTGGGTAAGCCACTCAGGATACAGTAATGAGCACGAACACATTTTTAACACTGGAAAGTAGTACAGTATATACTTTACAGTTATTGTACTTACTCTTCATTTGTTGGTAGTTACATGGAGGAAAACTGGTACTACTTTATGCTCCAATACGTAACGTATACTCTGCTAAGGATCTGGGATTTCCCTCCGTGGCATATTTTGGAAGTGTTATTGATGTTACTTCCCGGGGTGTTGCTGGTGAACAATGAGTCAATGCCTGCTGTTAATTAGTCTCAATCTGCTGTTGCACTGTGCTGAGATGGTGCAACCTATGCTAACATATTACATACACCATGTAGCATTCTATGCTTTGGGAGGAGGTGAAAAGAATTGTCTTGGGCAAGAATTGAGTGGAAGAAAACCTGGAATAGCCAGGAGAATATGTTTATAAATTCTCTGGGGCTTGTGGACTGTGTTCCTGACAGTTCACAGACATTTGGCATGGATATTACCATTTGGTTAGAAAGGTCATGCAACATGGTGGTAAAAAAAGCATATTTCCTGCTGTAATTATAATGTGGGAAATTGTTCTTCAACTGCTTTGCAATATATTTTGGAAACTTTGTGCTTCTCAGCATAAGCAATGTAGGTGGTATTTTTCTCATATCACCAAAGAAACCAGAGAAAATATACTGATAGGTTTATGCGAGTGATGTCTTTGGCAAAGAAACTCCTCTTGAACATATAGGCTGAAAAGACGATTTTTTTTCACGCTGATCAAACCTCAGTTGAAGTGTAACGGTCTTGAGCTTCTGATGGTCCTGTATCATTTTGCAAAGTGTGGGAACTCGCAGCATAATGCAGACAGTTACAGCAAGGTGGTATGCTTTCTAACTTTAAAATTTTGTATTAAATGAATTTCTTCTTTTTAAATTTTTTCTTGTGTTCTGCCTAAGGTGTTAAAATTAGGACCTAAAATGTTTTTGGTAGTCTCAACCGATCCAAAGGCCAATGAATTACTCTTTCTTGCACAAACCATCAGCCCTTTGGATTGTACTTAAGAGGTTATCCTAAAATTGGTTCAACTTCCTTACAATCTAGGATTACTGAAGGCACCAGATCCATCTACTTCCCTTCATTCATCTGTAAGGCTTTCTTAACGGAGAAGATGGTAATCTTCAGACTCATCCCAGCCACTTCTCTGTATTACTGCAGGTAGGAAGTCGAGCACTGAATTCCAAAAGGTGAAAATACCCCTGCATCTAGGAAAAACCTTTCAATGTTTCACATAATATGTAATTGTAACACAAACAATATGCAATTTTTTTCCCCTCAATGAATTTCAGTTAGGTTTAGGAAAATACTCTATGCATTCTGCCTATGATAGTTTGGACTGAAAACTTTAATTAGTTTGTAAGACTTCTTGTTATTTTATCTTTGTTCATTATTTTTTGCTCAGTCTCTGTGGACGTTCTGTATTTTCATCATCAAATAAGTTGCTGGCTATTTTTGTCAAACAAGAACCCTGAAACCATCACACTGGAGTGCTAAGCCTATCTGCCCATTCTGTCAACAGGATGAAAGTGAATATCAAGCTTTTTTAATTACAAGGATAACATGTTCGCTCATCTAATAATGAAGATGGTTAGCAATTTTAAATTTTAATAATCAATTACTGAAAGTAATTCTCCATTAAACCACAGGAGAGCCATTAAATCTCAAAAGATGGAACATGCTGTATGTAACAGTAGCAAAATTTCTATTTTTAAATATCATTAGGGAATATCTGATTTTCATTTCTCTGCTTTTCTTTTACCTTTTTCCTCATGCAGGC